>NW_011369097.1:416531-464457 GCF_000735185.1 Notothenia coriiceps | reverse complement strand
TGTTTTGTTTCATGCTTCGAAATGTTCTCAAATGTAACTGACTCACTGAAAATAATGATCTATCTTGCATTCTAATGAAATCAAGGCTCCGATGCTTAATTGTTTTGTTTTGTAGTCTTCAAGTCCACATTTTGCACTAATAAATACATTCACTGAGTAAGGAAGCATCTGTACATGTTGTTCCCTTCAACCAGCAGCCGTGAGAGGGAACTATTTTCAATTCAATAAATCAAGGGTGCGAATAACAATATTTCAGCGGTGCTTCTTAAGTAAAAATGACAAATCAGGTTCCTTAATTCTTAAATTTGGACATGTCGCGGTTCTGGTTCTTTTCTTGATAGTGAATCTGAATATTATTTTTGGGTTTTTGATTTAACAAGAATTTCACTTTGGGAACATGGTGAAGGGCATGATTTTTGTTTGTATATGAAAAATTTTTCAACCAATTAATCAAATTTGAAAAGTAATTGTTTCTTGCGTATACTACTTTGTAAACGGCAGTAGGTTGAATATGTACACTGACAAAATATAAATGCAGCCCTTTGGTTTGACTCCCATTTTCATGAGATGAACTCAAAGATCTAAAAACTATCTATCATCTAATATACGACCAAAATAACCATTTTCTTCAAAATATTTGTTCCACAATCCTGAAAAAGTCGTGTGATAGTGGAGCACTTCTCTTTGCCGAGATAATCCATCCACCTCAACAGGTGTGGGATATCAAGATGCTGATTGACAGGCATGAATTATTGGCACCAGGGTGTTGCCTTATAGCTGGCCACGAATAAAGGCCATCTGAACGTGCAGTTTTGCTTTATTGGGGGGTCTGGGGGGGTCCGAAAAACCCTAGGGTTAAACCCTTAACCCTAAACCATGTCACCCATTGAGCATGGTTTGGGATGCTCTGGATCGGCGTATACGACAGCGTGTCTCCAGTTCCTGCCGATATCCAGCACTGCGTGAGGCAAAATGGGTGGTCACCCACCAGATACTGACTTGGTTTTCGGACCCCCCCAGACCCCCCAATAAAGCAAAACTGCACGTTTCAGAGTGGCCTTTTATTGTGGCCAGCCTAAGGCACACCTGTGCAATAATCATGCTGTCTAATCAGCATCTTGATATGCCACACCTGTGAGGTGGGATGGATTATCTCGGCAAAGGAGAAGTGCTCACTATCACAGATTTTTTTCAGATTTGTGAACAATATTTGAGAGAAATGGTTATTTTGTGTATATAGAAAATGTTTTAGATCTTTGAGTTCATCTCATGAAAAATGGGAGCAAAAACAAAAGGGCTGCATTTATATTTTTGTTCAGTGTAATATTCAATACTGCCGTTTACAAAGTAGGTTCGCAAGAAACAATTACTTTTCAAATTTGATTAATTGGTTGAAAAAATTTTCATATACAAACAAAAACATGCCCTTCACATGTTCCCAAAGTGAATGTCTTGTTAAATCAAAAACCCAAATATATTCAGTTCACTATCAAAAAAGACCAGAAACCGCACATGTCCAAATTTAAGAATTAAGAACTGAATTTGTATTTTTTCTTAAGAAGGACCTGAAATATTTATTCGACCTTGATTTATTGAATTTGAAAATAGTTCCACTCTCACGGCTGCTGGTTGAAGGGAACAACATGTACAGATGCTTCCTTACTCAGTGAAGCAAATGTGACTTTAGACTACAAAACAAAACAATAAGCATCGGAGCCTTTGATGTTCATTAGAAATGCAAATTAGATCATTATTTCAGTGAGTCAGTTACATTTGCAGAACATTTCGAAGCATAAACAAACATCTGCAAGGTCTTTAAAAAGGTAACTGTTTACATGCACAGCAGCAATAACAAAAACGCCACAAGGCATTTTAACGCCATCCTCAGAAGGCTTTGAACACCTGTCGAGTGCTGTGAGCAGAGACATAACTCACACATTTAAAATCATTTTCATTATTTAGGAATCACATTTTAGTTTGGTTGATGAAATGTCCAAGTTGATGTCTCGTTCATCTCATCAACAGTCAGTGCACTGTCACAAAGGACAAAGAAACATACAAAATAAGGAGAAAAAGTAAACATGTTGCATCCACAAATCCCCATAAAACAGAATGATGGGACTATTTTCCAGCATTTACATCTACACATTCAAATGTTCTCTTCAAATCAGCTCAACTATATCCTGAGGTCCTCCAGTGAGAAACTGTCCCTACATTAATCTCTGGTGAAAATGATAAGATTTTCCCAAGCAGGCGAATTACAGCGGCGTATGCCTCATAATGCTATCAGCGTTGAATGATTTGCATCCACTTAATATATTCATCAAACCCTGTCGAATCATTAATCCCTCTGCCTTCAGATACAGTATCATTTTTAATGCTGTAACTGTTGTTATTTATAGATCACAGGCGACGTCTAATGGCAGTCTGCTATTAGGAGTCTCATCCGTTTTAGAGAAATAAAGCGGTTTGACACCTGCTGGTTCTTTTTATAATCAAAAACTGTCAGAGCACATAATACTGAATATGTTATTTAACAGCTCTCTTTAAATCTAAACTCTCCTCCAAAGTGTCATTTAAAGTGTTTATCTCAGCCCTGATGTGATTAAGATAAGGAGCACATCGTAATCATCTGTGGAAAATCTTCAAAGGACGGAGAGCGGCTCAAAGTTGCAATCTTTAAACACCAGTTTTGCCTTGTTTTTCCCCCTGGTTAAAAGTCCTCTCACATCATGTCTTCTCTCTGCTGACACACAGTCGGAGAATACAGATCAAAATGTAAATCTGTCATTCCTCTTTCAGCATGGGAGGGAACATCTCATATGCAGAAGAAGAGGAACATTTCTTCTCCTTATTCTTCATCGCTGCACTCCTCCTCTCTTGGAGTGTGAAATTGAGAAAGCGGCTTGATGCCGCTGGCGTGCGTTGTGGGAGTTTTCCCCCACATTACTTACATTTTCTTTTCACTCGCTGCCTTGAAGAGGAAGCAGAGGGAGGGATAAGTGTAGGACAGCAGAGTCCCACACATCAAATATCTGAAGAGAAAATGCTCATGAGCTTTAAAGATACATTAGAACGGTCGTTGGATGACTTTTTTTTTAAAATGACTCATGCTCCTATTTTCCATTTTCATTCTTAGTTTTGTATTTTACACACCTCCAAGTAAACATGGGTTGTCAAAGTGCCAATTGAGAGAGACAGCCTATCAACACACACACACTGCCGGCCACTTTCACCAAGCAGTCCTTAACAAAGGCACGACTCTCTACGCATAGCAATTTGGTGAGACACCACAAAACGGTTTCAGCTTTTTGAGAATGTGTGAGCACTGACTGTCAAACAGAAACACCTGAAGAAAGCTTACATGTGTGCTTCTCACCCATAAAACTGCCCAACCTCCACTACTGACTTTCCCACTAAAATGAATTGCTCCTGATGTGCCATTTGCTTTCTAGAAGTTGTCCTTTCCAACCTGAAATATGTATGTATTGGGCACAGTATTGCAGAACGGGAATGGACCGTGCATTATTCAAATGTAATGCGTGTCACGTTCAGGGGGTCACAAAATGTCTCGCTGTTAGCCTCCGGGCAGCACTTTGAGCGACTCTGATGTAGAGCATAGCAATAAACTCATCTTGATTTCAAAGCTGTAACTAACTAGCTACATATTTATCAAAAAGTACAAAAACAGGCTCTTCCAAATGTTACCCAATTCCCTTGACCTACAGCAGTAGTTCTCAAACTTTTTCTGGCAGGCCCCCCCTTTGGAGAAAAAAAAAGTTGGCCCCCCCCAACACAAATAGTCAGGCTCAGTGGCGGCGCCAGAGATTTCTTTTGGGGGTGCTGTGGGGTAGCTTGACGTTTCATAGAGGGTGCTCAAACATTTAGGGTTTCCCATTAATGTACCGGGCTACAGTGGAATTTTCTACTGNATGTTAAATGGTTAAAATCCGTAAATCGCTGCGGGAATAAGGTTTCGCCTTTTGGGAGAATAAACCCCACAGATCCTCAACTCCGGTGTGTTTCACTCATTAACAACGCAACACAGAGCAACAAGAACGTTGTCTACAGTAGCCATGAACTCGCATGTTTTATCTTATTGCATGGACCACCCGAATAGGTTAAGGGGCCTTTGGCTTTTCTTGCCGAGGGGGGGGTGGGGTGCGGTGCCCCCACAAATAGAATAAAATTCTGTGGGAAACACTATCAACCTTTTATAAGCTTGGGCTGTTAAGAGTCCAAACCTAGGGGTCATGCCCCTCTAAAGGGTCTCAATATGAAAAAGTCGGATTGCGAGATGATTAACGGAAATAAAATAAAACGCAACATTTTTTGTTGTCTTTCCTCTAAAATGTGTACTTTTCCTTCAATATTCGATCATATGAAACCTTTGGTGTGATTGCTACAGTAACTAACTCTCTCCTGTGCTGCCTAACATCAGCTGTATACCCCCAGGCTCTTTATTACTCACCATATCGACCTCAGAGATTGTGTCCAAACTTTCAACCTGAACATCCACTCCGACTGGAATTGGAGGACCTGAAATAAAAGGACTCATGTCAGGATTGCATAACACACGTGTTATTTCTCTGCATAGACGCTTGTTGAGCGTTTAATGGCTGTGACAGTGTGTTAAACATATAAGGCAACTAAAACAGAGCTTATTTAAATCTTTGCTCCCAAAACAAACAAACAAACAAACAAACAAACAAACAACAGAAACGATGTAGAGCATCTGCTTGCACCACATCTGTGTCAGCCTAGCTGGGATTTTACTTTTGACCCTGTACTGTATAGCCTTAGTACTCTGCATCCTCATCCACCAAAACAACACAAACACAATTAGGTCACAATAAGGGATCAAAGTGGATGTCGCAGTTGACAAAATCCAGCTCTCCTTTTAACTTGCAGCTGAGCAAAAAAGATCCTGCGAGAGGTCACAGCGGCAGATTGTGGTGTAATTAAAAGTAGGAGTGGTCTGATAAAAACAGCACATGTTTCTCTTATCCAAGCCTTATGTCTAATGACGAATAAAAAGATAACGATGGCTAAAAGGATTATAAATATAAATGTCATTACCGTATTCTAGTGAAAACCAAAGCCTGTGAGCTTTACTTACATTAAAACACTGTTATATACACTCATGATGCAAAATACGTGGATTAACCATGTGATGTAAAAAAGTGCAGTTGAAAGTTAGGGGGTGTCATTAAGATCTCCAGGAGCTTATGGGATTCTTACTGCACGGATCTCATCCAGCTTAACATGCAGCCTATACACTGTGCACATAGTCTGTCTGAGCTATACAAATACAACCCTTTTATTTAAAAGCTCTTCAATTGGAAGTAACATTTCATTTCCTTTCTGACCTCCAAAGGCTGGCCTCATGGTGAAATCGTGGTCGTCTATTCTGAGGAGCTGCTCGGATTTTGTCATCAAGGTTTTTGTCATGTCTGCACTCCGTTTGTAAATGGGACTGTGAAAAAGAAGAAGGTAAAACATGTCATTGAGCTTTAGGGATACATTGTGTGGTGCTTTTATGTCAAAATGGAAAATCCAAAGAATAAATTGGACTGTGGTCATTTTTTCATCAGAGGTTTAGAAAACTCACTTTCCGGTTTTTTGACCTCCACTCCCGTCCATCCTGGTCTCTCTTCGCGACCTAATGCGTTAACGGTAACAAAAACATAAATTATAAACATCTGTAACATATGGCAGCAGCAAAACATTAGAACAAGTTGGAGTTGTTGATATTTTTTATTTAAATCCAGTTTTACCTTTATTTTACAAGGTTTTTCATTTGCAGTTGTAATATGTAAGTAGCTCGGCCGCATTAGTCAACCCACATCAATTCATAGAGTAGGGTACAATGATGTATATATTTTTGTTGGTTTTGAATCTTTACTCCAGTCCACCTTTTCTCATCACATCTGGTAAAGAGTAAGCCAGCTCTTCTACTGTTCAAGAGGCTGCTTGTATGTGTATGCGTTATTGTGTTTGAGTCAGGCAGAGAGAGAAGGAGAAAAAAAGATTTCTAAAAAAACCCTAAAATGTATTATTAGAGTAGAGAAAGCTGTGACAGAGAGGGACAAATCCCTATGACAACCACAGACGTGCATAAAGGAAAAACCATAGAAATAGTTTTCACAGCGAGAAAAACAGACAAACCAAACCAAGGAAGAGGGGTTTTCTAGCTAACTGCAGAGCTCTGTGGGCAGTGGGTGCTCCTCGTATGCGTCCAGCAGCTGGTTTATAATCCTCTTGGCATAAAGGCCTCTACAACCCCCCCCCCCTCTGCCTGCCCACGCCACACAGCGAGCTGCCGTCTGCACACGGTTCCTGCTATGCAGCAAGACACCTGCATGCATCTGGGTCAATGGGCCAGATTCCTGCAGAGGTCATCTTGGACACATGCATGTATACAAAGAACAGAAACTGCAGACAACCTTAAGTTGAGCAAAAGGAAATGCATGTTTAAACCCTAACAGGGTAGAAACAGGAGGTATTGATTATTTAATTGAATATGTGAATACGTCTAAAAGGAGACCCACAACTACACTGTAGGTCAGTGGTTCTCAAAGTGGGGGGCGCAGAGGCATGCCAGGGGGGGCGCGAGAGACCAGGAGGAAAAATGGTTATACTTTTTTTTTTATAGATTTAAAAAAAATTATTGATTTGAATATAATATGATGCAGTACAGTACTATTACATCTGGGCCTCTGTGTTTCATTAAAGCTTGGCTTTGTGTGTGTGTGTGTGTGTGTGTGTGTGTGTGTGTGTGTGTGTGTGTGGTGTGTGTGTGTGTGTGTGTGTGTGTGTGTGTGTGTGTGTGTGTGTGTGTGTGTGTGTGTGGAACGAGCCATTTTGTGTGCGCGAGCGAGAGAGAGAGAGCGCAGAGATCGTTGTTGTTAGCTTTTGGTGCTAGCAAGCTACGCTAACGGATATACGGAGTTTTTTTAACAACAAAGTGGAGGAGAGTCCTCTCCTGTCAGACTGAGAGGCTCAGTGAACTAAATGACTCTCTCAGCGTTATCTCAGTGCGTCTCAAACGTTTTGGTCACCATTAATGTAAACAATTATTTCCGAGGCACACGTTTATATGATCATTATAGTTATAAAAAAACAAGAGAATAAATGAAAAACAGGTATGAAATACTATATGACAGTAAAACAAGAATAAAGTTTAAAAGGGTGATTTGTAAAATATCTATAAAGAAAAAGTCAATCTGTTTACAGTTCTGTTTCAAATGGGTGTTGAGAGAGGTATCCATAGAACTCTTCATTTTGCTCTCAAAGTGCACCAGATTGATGCATTTAACTTCAATATTGAAAAGTAATCTTCCCGGGGGAGCTTGCCCCCAGACCCCCCTATGTGAGGTCCACTCCCCACTTATAAAAATAGCACTTTACCCCTGCTTACACCTATATGCCTTGAGCTGATTATCGAGCCTTCATTGTAACTGTCACACTGTGTGTTTGCGTGGGGATTGTCGTTTCGTGTAAAGTCGTAAAGTTCAATAAAAGAGGGATCTTGGTTGTACAGTTGTTTTTTTGTAACGTGTCAAAATTCTTAATTATTGATGACTTTAGTTTTTCGAATTCTTTAGTGTCGAATAAGAATGTCTATGTTCGGTGTTTATGTTTACGAGGTGTTGTCCCTTTGTCGTGAGACCCGTGCGTAGAGTAGGGAGGGGAGATTTCTTCGTCCGCGCGTGAGGGCACAAGGCTAAATTGTTGAGCGTTATTGGCCCACGTATTTTGTGTTGTCTAGAAGAAACTTATCAGCCGTAGATAGTTATAGGCATTACGTGGAGGATGGCGCGTCACCAACGACGGTGTAAGAGAGAAAGCCGGGGTGGAAACCTCTGTTTGTTTTTCAGCGGGGGCCGGATTTGTGTTAAGTCCGTCGACCGGCCTGCGGTCTGGTCTTCTAAGAAAACCCCACGACACTCCGATCGAGACGCAAAGTATCTCCCCGGTTGTGTAAAATCCGCAAAGTAATTACATGCGGAGCCCAGCGTTTTGTTTTTTGTGTGTGGATAGTCAGTGTCCTCTGTAAAGATGACCGTTGTTATAGTGTTGTTTGTTNTGTGTGACGAAGTTACCTTCGTCACTGTGGACTGACGGCTTCGGGCCTTGTAATATTGCACATGTGGTTTGGTTTGGGGGTGTTCCCCAAACCCGTTTTGTCTGCAAAACGGGTTTGGGGAACACCCCCAAACCAAACCACATGTGCAATATTACAAGGCCCGAAGCCGTCAGTCCACAGTGACGAAGGTAACTTCGTCACACAACCTTTAGGACGATATCAATCAGCACTGGTATATTCTATTTTACAAAATGTAAACAACATGATGCAACAATATAAGCGCAGTATAACAGTAGGCCTACTCAACAGCGTCAACATATACTGTCCCATCCACCAACAGTTCTATAAGCCAGGGGTTCCCAAACTTTTCAGCCCGCGACCCCCAAAATAACAGTGCCAGAGACTGGCGACCCCCTGTCGACGGGGGGAGTGAAAAAAAAGTTTGAGAAACACTGCGCTAGTGGATTGTCAAAGGGGGAGCCTCGTTGCGGGGAAATTATACAGATGGCTAGTCCGCCCCTGAAAATGTCTATGCAAACGTTATTATTAATACTAATTAAAAAAAAAAAATTATAAAAAAAATTAGTAAATATTTTTTAATAAAAACATTTTTTTTTAATACATTTTTATTTTGTAATCATCTGGCGACCCCCACTTGGGGTCTCGCGACCCCCACTTTGGGAACCCCTGGATTAGACCACCAAAAAATAATAATAATGTTTTTTTTGTGTGCCTTGGCATCCATGTGTGGCGGACTATATTTAATTGTGGTGGCCCGCCACAAATAAATCAATGTATGGGAAACCTCCTTGCAACCGTTATTTATTGACATTAGCTGATAATACTGTATTTTTATTTAATTAAGATTTTGAATGCAGGACCTTTACTTGCCATGAAGTATTTTTATTGTATTGGTACTTGTACTTAATGAAATCATTTGAGAACCAGCTTCTTGCTTCCTGTAGGACTTCACCATGACTCTGTACCTGCGTCACTACTGGAAGGACGAGCGGCTGTCCTTCCCGAGCACCAACAACCAGAGCATGACCTTCGACAGCCGCCTGGTGAAGAAGATCTGGGTCCCCGACATGTTCTTCGTCCACTCCAAGCGATCTTTCATCCACGACACCACGACCGATAACGTCATGCTGAGGGTTTACCCCGACGGAAACGTCCTCTACAGTCTCAGGTAAACACATCTAGCGAGCATGAACCTAGCCGAGGAGCCAACTGAACCTAAAATAAACAATATATCAAATATGTCATACAGAAAGATATTATTCAGTAGGAAAGGTCTGTATATTTAAAACATGACATTTGAGATAATGACTTTGGCGTTTTATTGTTAAAAAAAACTGGTATCAGAGAGAAAAGCGTTTTCCCCTGTAGTCTAAACAAAAAAACCTCCCTAAGCAATGCCAACATACTGAAAAAATTACCAAAATTGGCAAATGAGAAGATCGCATAGCAGTCATTTTAACTTTTAAAGGTCACCTCTGATTCCTTTCAGATAGTTTCACAGCAGGGGAAGCATCTTGTGGAATAAAATGTATGAGTCATTTGATGTTACCAGAGGAAAATGCCAAATGCTGTGTGACATTTCTCAGCTGATTGCAGGGACTTTTTAAATATCAATTGGTTTAATATTTACAGAGATAGTAGTGAAGTAGGCCCCTTGATGGGAAAATGGTGGAAGAGGAAGGGAAGAGGGGAAAAGTGAGACTAGAATACAGGAAGAGAATACATAGTTAAAAAAAGAAACGTTTATAAAAACAACACATATCCTTATTTTCTTGGTTTCAGTCAGCTAAAAACAAAGCCTATGTACACACAGTTGTCAGTTTACCCTTCGTCCTTGCTGGTACTCATTTTCTTTGGTTCTCTGCTGGTCTCCCTGCAGAGTCACTGTCACTGCCATGTGCAACATGGACCTCAGCCGCTTCCCTCTGGACACCCAGACCTGCTCGCTGGAGATCGAGAGCTGTGAGTGCATTTATAAAAATAGATCGAGCAATATTTTAGAAAGACAGCAATATCTCAATTAAATTATCAGATATCAAAGTTTCCTACACGACAAAGTGTTTATGTTTTCCAGATAACTATCTCACTGACCTTTTTGTAGTGCCATAAATATGACTAACATCTCCTTGATATTCAAGAAATGGCTATATTTACTGAGGACATTGCAACCTCTTTTACAATTTCCTTGCAAAATGTTGCTTTCGCACTCTCCTCAAGTTTGCTCACCAGATCTCTCATGAAATCTGTGATATATGATTATATGTGATGCCAAAACCTCGCCTCGAGCATCACCCTTTCAGCTCCTCTGCTAATAAGGCTCTAAAACTGTCAGAATCACACGGTGCGATGAACATCGAAGTCTCTAGGGACCGCTTGAGGTGCTTTAGAATTGTGAAAACTCTTTTTAAATCTTCGCATATTTTGTTCACATTAAAACCGAGCAAATGTGAAACTAAATCTGTCCTGATTTGGTTTGCCACAGATGTACTCACTTCTCCTTCTTCTCCCCTCCAGATGCGTACACAGATGACGACCTGATGTTGTACTGGAAGAAGGGCAACGAATCCCTGAACACGGACGAAAGAATATCTCTGTCCCAGTTCCTCATCCAGAAATTTCACACCACCACTAAGCTGGCTTTCTACAGCAGCACAGGTATCCACAACAAGCACTTCTAAGACATACAGTATACCCAACTGATTATGCAAATGTCTGCTTTGTGCATAAAAAACGAAATCACAATTGAAACTTACAATGAGTCCTATTTGACTTTTAAAGCCTTTTCCAACTAAAGGATCAAGTCTTTCTGACATACATTTTGAATGTCACACCAGGAATAATACGCTAAAATGTAATCCTTGCCAAACTAAATAAATCAAACTCCTGTCAAACATTGTAGAGCCGCTGTGAAAGCCCCGCAGCTTCCTTAAAACCACATGTCACTCTCTAGCTCCTATCCCTCCCTGCTACAGTTTGGAACCGCCGCTTTGAGTATTTGTGCTGTGTAACGGCAGATCAAATACCACAATGTTATTATTTCTTCTTCCCAGGCTGGTACAATCGCTTGTACATCCACTTCACCCTGCGGCGCCACATCTTCTTCTTCCTGCTGCAGACCTACTTCCCGGCCACTCTGATGGTCATGTTGTCCTGGGTGTCCTTCTGGATCGACCGCAGGGCCGTCCCCGCCAGGGTGCCGCTCGGTAGGAAGGAGCTCCTCTCACAGGGCGACGTATCAGCAGAAAAACTCAGCTCAAAGAGAATATTAAGTGTGGAGAAGTGGCTTATTCCCAGCAAAAAAATGGGGTAGCTGGATAAGATAAGATGTACTTTTTCGATCCTAAATTGCGATTTTTTTTCCCGTTATAGCAGCAAGGCATTTCATATCATTAGAAATGAAAAAGAATCTAATCGTAAAACGCAACTAAAAAAAAAAAAATGACCGTGAGGATAAAACATCTGTAAACTATCTCACAAATAAAACACTATTGAAGGGCCAAGTTACAGTTTGCACAATATACACTGTTGCCCACTGTGATTTAATTTTCACTGTGAGAGTTGTTTTTTTAAGGCTCTTATTAAAGAACTTATCAGAATCAGCTCACCCTGAATATTTATGAATCTTGTCTAGCTTCAGAAAGGATAAAGATACCATCGAGCACTGGAGGGAGCTTTAGAAGACTCCCAGTGAGAGGATGGCGTCATGCCACCAGGAAGGAAGTGAAAGGCATTTATTAGAGGCCAAATAAGGAGACATTTAAAATGGTTGGAAGTATTTTTGAAATGGTGTCAAAGTAGTTCTGCCAGTTGCAAATGTAATGTTGGGCCAGAAAAGTTTTTAAGGGTTGGATCGGATGGAAGCATGACATGTGTCTCAACTATCGGGAATACATCGTGAAAATCAAGCTTTGGAAAAATGGACCCTAGCACTGTGTCAGTGGGAAATGAGTGGGGATTTTGTTAAGAGCAGTATCTCACAACCGACCCTCCTGATTTATCCTCAGTTTTTTCTCACAGAAAGCCTTGACTTCATGCTCACTTAGCCCCAAAACTCGTGAACCTGATAATTTTATACAATACGATTTTTTTTATTTTCTTCTGCAGAGAGCTTTTCAGAGCGTTTCGACACTGATAGTGAAAGTACTAGATCAGAAGGCAGGGTAATATGGAAAAACGGTTATATAACGTAGCCCTTTCTATGGTATTTATCATTCTTTTTCAGCTTCCCAGCCCAGTGTAAATCAGCGCTTTGATGTGTTTGTGTGTTTTACTCCAGGCATCACCACAGTGCTAACCATGTCCACCATCATCACCGGGGTCAACGCCTCCATGCCCCGCGTCTCCTACATCAAGGCGGTGGACATTTACCTCTGGGTCAGTTTTGTCTTTGTGTTCCTGTCGGTGATAGAGTACGCGGCGGTCAACTACCTCTCCACCGTGCAGGAGAGGAAAGAGAGGAAACTGAGGGAGAGAGTAAGTATTATTTTTGTGAATTTTTATCCTCTGGTTGTTCATAGTCTGAAGTTAAAAACACAGTTAACCTATGAAATGTTTGTCTTTTATTATTCACGTACACAGTGTAACATTACCAAACCAGAGCAATATCAACTCTGCTTCACTACATTACAAACAGTACTTAAAAAAGCATTAAAAAAACTCAATTATTGGGCACATTTTCTTAAGACTAAACGAATAAGAGTAAAAACTGCTTGTGAGGAAATCATGTCATACAGGGTGTAAATAATAAATGTGTAACTGACTCAATCTTTCCTTAAAATAAGGAAGCAACAGAAAGCTCTGATGTTTTTTGAATTAATTATTAAGTAACATTTTCATATTTTTTAATGCTGAAATGTCCTTCACACAGCGTATACAGTTGTAGTTAAACCCTTTAACAACCATGCTATATGTTTAAAGGGGACAAATCATGATGACTCTATTGTTGAGTGCTTCATAAACATCTGCATATCTGGAGTGCATACCAACCCAAACATTTGTAAAAAAAAATGCCTTTATCAGAAAACATGAGATTCAGTATGAGAACTATTATGTGTAGCTAGCAGAAACAAGAAATACAAGTATGAGCCTTAATTAAGCATAACGTGTCCGCTTTGGTGGTAAACATGGAATAAATATACTTTATAGGCTACTAAAAAATCGAATCCAACCATTTTAAATCATTTTACGGACTGATTTGAATAACCCAAGTGTTAAACGGTCTACTTGTACGATGAAAGCTGAGTTGCTGTAATAGCTTCAGATAAGAAAGATGTTCTCATGAAAAGCCAGCAAAGAGACAGCTGAGGTTAAATGCAACATCTCCAGACTCCGCCCATCCCTTTCTCAATCAAACACTGAAGTCCTGGTCAATGCATTTGTCACGTCCCGCGTCGACTACTGTAACGCCATCCTCTCAGGCATTCCCACCAAACTCATCAATAAACTTCAAATCATACAGAACTCTGCAGCCCGGATCATCACCGGCACCAAGGCCTCAGAACACATCACCCCCATCCTCATCCAACTCCACTGGCTCCCTGTTCAATCCCGTATCAACTTCAAAAACCTACTGCTCACTTACAAAGCCACATAACCTTATTATTATTATTATTATTATTAAGCTCTCTCTAAGTCAAAACAGCACTTGTATGACCTGATTTTATATCCAAATATTTTATACATTTAATTATTTCAAAACCGGTGGAAGCATGAATACTTCATGGGCATTTGAAATAAACAGATAAATATTTTCTAAATTGGCTCAGTTTAAGCTTCTCTCGGGCTACGGTATATTATTTCTGAGACTACAGCTCGTGTGTTACTGTTCTTCATCTGCCAAATGCCGCAGCATCTGGAGCCAAATTGCCCACGTACCCCGAGGAACATTTCCAGCACAAACATCCTTCGTTCTATAAATGTTTCAAGCCAAAGTGATTTAAAGTCACTCAGTGTGTAGAAAAATAACATTTAACAAACTAATGGATTTATATTCTTTGTTTCAGTTTATGACTTTACAATGAGCAGATTTCAGAGTGTTAAAAAGGACTTTGTGTTCTTTTTCCTCCTCCAGCTGCCGTGTACATGCGGCCTTGGTAACCCTGACGACATGATGATCGACCCCCAGATCACTGGCTACGGGTCCATGGATATCAACAACACGGGGAATTATGGGATGCCGGTGAACGGCGGTCGCCAGGACAGAATGTTGGCCCAGGTGTCTCTGAATGACCCGCAGATCACAGGCCAGATGAAGGCCTCCAGAGGCTACGTGAACGTTTGGATAGACACCCACGCTATAGACAAGTACTCCAGGGTTATGTTTCCTGGAGCGTACATCCTCTTTAACATCATCTATTGGTCCATCTACTCATAACCCGGGGATGCAGAAGATGATGATGATGAGACTCCAGGAGCAGGAACACGTGATGCTTTTCAGACATGATGAAGCATGGGGACCACTGACAGATTGGTGACCACTGCCTTCTCGACCCAGCCACTTAAAACTGGAGAATTTCAAATCAGCTACAGACGGACAGGATGGTTGACATAGCTGTTTTTATCACTCCGTCAAATCTGTGTGGTTTCATGTTGTAATTATAGACGTTTGGATATCGTTGTGTCCTGAAAACGTACTTCACAGAGAGACTCACACACATGGACCTGTGTTTCTGTGCAGCTCAACCCACTTCAGTTATCAATGCAGTGACTCAGCAACTCTTTAATTAAAATATGAACCGGAAGCGGATTACTGACACATTCCTTTTCTTTTTCTATATGAACTAGACGTGACAATCAATGGCAAACTGAAAATATTCAAGGTTGGTTTGTCGTTATTATATTCTAGATATCATTCTTCGTCGTAAAAATCTCAGCTCTTGGATGAGAAAAAAAATGAATTTTCTTCTAAAAACCTGATAATGTGATTATTTTAAAGTGTTTCCTTTGCAGCACGTTAGTTTGATTCAGAATGTGTTAAATGTTCTGGTGATCTTTGTGTCAATGCAATTATTTTGCTGTCAAGCTACTTACTGTCGTGCGTTTTCGTAATTCGACAAAGTTCAATATAAAGAAAAAGAGCAAAAAATGCAGTCAATAAAAACACAAATGTTAATATGTATGTTAAGTAAAACCGGAACATGAATTATGGTATTGACTTGATAAATGTACTAATTTCATATTTCAATATTTTATACAACTGAAGCTCATCTCCTCTGTTTGATGTTGTGAGGCGTTGAGGTTACAGTGACCTGTTAGTTGCTAGTGTTATCGTCTTTTTCAGCTTTAAACTCAATTATGTTTTGGTGATTAATGACAATTTTATGACAAAAAAAATCTGATATTATAGCAAACGCTGGTAACAAATGTATCAATGGGAAACATGTTTGATAATGAGCTTACAGGTGCTGAAGAACACAATCACAATACTGTACATTTTAAATCTCCTCAGTGTAATACATGTACAGATGTAAATGGATTTTGCTGCATGGCTGAATATCGCTTCTTTCTGAATGTTGCTTCTGAAGACATCAATTAAAATCTGCTCAAAACAGTTGAAGCATTTGGCTACATTTTTCTGGTACAACCTCTAGACTCTAGAGTCTCCAAATTTAATCCAATTATCCTGTTCTCCTTTACAGTATATTTCAACAGCGCTGCAGGACAAGCTTTCACAGTGATTAGACTTTGGATTGCCTCTCCTCTCTCTACAGCACAGGTCTGATATTGCTGATTAGCTTTCGTACCAAATCATATATAAATCCCTTATTTCACATGTGAGCAGTTAATGGTATTACAGAATATAAATATATATCCTCTGAAGTAGAGAGGTGTCGATGAAACTTGGCTTTAATACATTAAGCCCATTTTCTGATTTCTTACAGATAAAAGAGTAAAGATTTTTTTTTTTTCAAAGAATGTGTCATCTTTCTTTTTTGTACAAGTAACATCACCGAGGGCAAGCTGACAATTCAAACTGTGTGCACCAGTCCATTATCCTTGAATCCCTGCAGCAGAGAGAAATGAGCATCCAAAAAGATGTCCAGAACTGGATTTTCCACCACATCTGTGACCACTCAAAGGCGCTCAAGGGAAGCAAACGTTTGAATCGTGTGCTGATGGTGAAAACATGCTGAGAAATCTGAAGGAGTGAAAAGACCAATGGCAGAACTCAAAGCAATATTGTGGCAGCGGGGTGTGGTTAGGGCGTCGGCTGCTGGAGTGAAGGGAGTGGCTCGGCCGGAGGCCAGACAGCTGATCGGAATCAGGTAATCAGTGACGATATAAAAGCATGTCGTAACCTGGTTCTGGTCTGTTTTGCAGTAGGCGGGATCCTGGAAGGTCGCCAAAGGACCTGTGAAGGTTCCCACACGGGCAACGTTTGAGACCCGTGTATACTTTGTTTTGGGTGCTAATAAACGCCTGTGATCAACCAACCGGCTCTTTCCGTCCCTATTTGAAGGTTGTGGCTAGAAAGGATCCGTCTAGTGTAAAACTCTCGCGAGAGTTTGCAAGTCACGTGGCTGAATGTCTACGTTTGGCAGGCAGCCTTTCAGTTACGATCGTTAACATCAGTGGGCCACATNGACCACAGAGACACAAAGAGACAACAGAGACACAAAGAGACCACAGAGACACAAAGCGACCACGAAAGACAAACTATAGACAAAACAACTACAGAGACCTAAAACAACTCCACAAATACACAAAACAACTATGAAGAGACACAAAACTACTCAGACCAAAAATAACAAAAACTGCTAAGAGACAAACAGTGATCACGAGAGATAAAAACAACGGCAAAGAAACACAAGACATTGAATGAAAATAACAATCTGTCTCTCTCTCTAGCCAGTTGTGGGTATTTTGCATGTCTCTCACACAGAACCTAAAACTCTGACATGTTTCTCCCAGTTGGTCCACAGCTCATGTGTCCCACTAAGCTGCAGGTGAGGGAGGGGGAGAGCCTGAGCTGCGAGGCGAGAGGAAACCCCCCGCCATCCGTCACCTGGATCAGAGACGGAGTGGTGGTCGCCGTACCTACTAAGTCCAGCAGGGAGCATGCTGGGAATTACACAGTTTCTGCAAAGTCTCTTCTGGGACAGACACGTTTCACAGTGGAAGTGGAGGTCCTCCCTGGCAAAGGTACGTGTATTAGTGCTGCGTTCATATGCCTGAAATCTATATTTACAGCCCCATTGTTCTTTTATATTGAGTTCCTATTAACGAGGTTTAAACGTTCTTTCCTTCCTGAATATCCGAGTGCATTGTTATGTTTTCTAAATAGCTTTAAAACATCCTGTATCAAGGGAATTTATTTGTCTCTTCCTTTTTAGGGACTACAAACAGTTACAACGGGCATTTCCTGTTGGCCGTCTTGCTTATTTGGACGATCAACTGGTCATAAAAACTAAGGACTCAACGTGATGTGTGATGATTTTTATTCCAAAAATCTGCGAGGGAGATCTGCTTCTGCTGTGAGAAACGTTTGTCAGCGAAAACTCGTTCCGTCTCCCTTTCCTGCAGTGTGATATATAGGTTTGTGTGCATGTAAATGGTCTGCAAAGGCTAAAATCCCAAAGTTCCCCAGAGTGAGCTTCTAAGTAGCAGATAAACCTCTCTGCTTCGAGAGATTCTGCACAGGTACATTTTCTTAGAATAATTATTAATCTGATCTTTATGTAACCCGCACAAACTAACTTCCATATACTCAAGACTGAAAGCTGCTGTAGAAATAATTCACAATGTATTTTTGTACATTTCACTAATCCAAACTCGTACTGCCATAAAGATTTTATGGACACAAAACAATGTTTGTTTGTGTCGTGTGTACAGCTGTTTTTTTTCCTGTAGAATAAGATACTAACAAGTGGTGTTCAGACTTTTGAAATGCTCCAGATCCTTCACTAAAGTCATGTTCATTCTGCTGTGTATTAAAATGCTGAATTCTCCTGTCCAACATCAGTGCTTTCTTGCTTTAGACTTTAACTTCCTCGCCAATTCACCAACAAAATATGCTCCAAATTAACATAATATCAAGGGTCTAACGTTGATATGTCAAACTTTTGTAAGAGTGGCAAACGTAAGCTAAGTGTTGAAACTGTTAATTAAAAGAAAAAGGTATGCCTGGTTTTAAAGCAATACAAAATAATAAAAATTGGATGAAATATTTGAAGACTTGGGGTGTTTCTCAATGTCGAGGACGCTTCCTTGGTGGGACATGTCTTCCCACAGGTCCATCAGAGGCTAGGCAAGAATCCTTCCTGGCATTCGGAGAACGAAGAATAGAACTGGATAGCAAGTGTGCGTCATATGAGAGGCCCCGCCTTACATTTTCCGCCAAAGATTTTACAAATTGGTCCGTACGCAAAGCATTGTGGGGATTTTAAGACCGCGGAGGATACACATGTGCAGCTTTGAACTTTCCCACAACGAAGGATGCCGGCCTCGGTAGAATTCCAAGCATCCTGGACATTGGAACAGTCCTTCAGCGGGACTCGATGACGTAGCATCCTTTAAATAGTGGCTCTGGACATTGAGAAACACCACAGGTCACAAACATAGCAGTCGGCCACTTTCCACATGCACACTTAGTGTTTTGTAATGTATTTATTGCATGTAAGGCATCAATACTGAAACTTAAGGCTCATTCACTAACTCCTTCAGTGTCTCTACCTTTGAAGACAATTTATCTAAAATCAAATGGCTGCACAACATGTTCATTTTTAATTATTTATTCATTCAAATTAAATCATACATTATAAACAAAGCCTCTCAAATACAAGTTGATTAAAGTGTCATTGCACAGTTAACCACAAGGTGTTATCAGAAACAGTCTGCTCATTTCTAAATTGGTATAAGTGCCATTTCTCCTTTCATAGGTAAAACAAAAACTAGCATTTCTTTGGTTACTTCCCAACTCAGATGAAATGCAAAACAAGTGAAAATGTTGAGCACATTTCCACTTGAAAAAAAAAAAAACTCAACTTGTAGCTGTAGACTAAAAGTAATATTCATTAGCCAATTGACTTTTGATAAGAAACTCATTTGCACAGCTGATTTTGGTGTCGTAACTCCTGTGTTTGTTATAATCTCAACATGTGTCCAGTCAAGAAACGGCTCCCACCTCGAGAGAAATAAACAAAAAGTTGAACAAACCTTCATCTACTATATTCCATGTCTTAAAAATAAAACATATCTGGGTTGTAATTTGTCAAACAATAAGTCTTTACTTAGTTTAGGTCTTGCATTGTTTGATCCTAAATGTTAGAAAAAAGGCTATTGATGGTGGTTTAACATTTTGTCAGATCATTATTTTATTACTACCAATAATAGAATAATAATTAAATAAGGTTATCAGTCAAACTTTTACCTGAACATTCAAACTAATGTTTGAATTCTATAGTAGGGACTGAAAATCAGGATATCTGCTGTTTAGAGTTTTTTCATCCAAGACTACATCAACTAAATATGATTAAACAAAACGTACAGCGTGTAAATCTGCACCGGGAGTTGTCATTGTAGCATAACGTCATCGTCGTCTGAGATGATCTGCACTTGTCCAGCATCAGAGAGCCGGGCGACGTCTCTGACCTGCCGAGGCACAACGACTCGGCACACCGGGAAACCCACCGGGCTGGAATGAGGGGGCGGAGGAGGGAACGGAGGACTTCTGGTGTCCGACCCCAGGATCCAGTGATGGAATGAACGCTTGTATTTAGCCACGGCTGCTTCCAGGAGCTCCTGGGGGATCGGCTGCACACGAGCCAGCGCCTGCTCTGCGAGGAGCTCCAGGAGGGACTGAGTCTGAGCAGACCTGGCGCTTATCGGGGGTTTGTCAGCAGGTGTAGAGGAGGCAGAATCCACTGAAACCCTTCCTGTTTGACCCGCCACCTTCAGCAAGGTTTCCTTATTCTCAGAACTAAGGGAAACTGGATTGGAGAGATTTCTGATCAAAAATCTGTTTATTGTGTTTCGACAATGTATAAGTAATGTTTGTCATTTAGAGATGGAAAGCAGAATATATGCATACAAATGAGACAGTGGTCTGTACATACAGAGATTTTTTTTTACAAAAAACACAAACAAAAACATTGACTAAAGTAATCCCCTACGTTCACTGCCAGTGAGCCTCATACACACGATTATTTATCAGGAACATTGTTAGATGAATATATGCGTGTAACACACATACATGCAGCAAAATACCTGGATTGGAGGGATTTAAACTCACGATAATGACATCGTCTGAGTCGTGAGGCGGTCCTCTCAGCAGGGGAGACTCCTGGAGGAAGCTTAAGTTATCCGAAGTAGCGAGAGGAGAAATGAGAGGCGTCTGCTTCTTCTCAGGCCGGACCCTCTTCACTCTGAGAACACATGTGAGAAGTGAATTTGGAAATCCTTAAAAAATAAATAAATCAAGACCTTTCGTAACATTTCCTGAAGCATCTAGACTAGGAACTCATACAAATAAAAGAGATACACTCACGGTAATGGTGCAAAGAGGCTCAACATCTCCCTGCTCTCCTTTAACAGCACCCTGAAACAACACATGTTGAGTAGTAATCAGATTACTTTCTTTAGGAGATTGGGTTTCAAATTTAGATTGAAAATAAATCATATTAAAATTATAGAAATATTAGTATAACAAAAATATTAAAGGTGGGGTAGGTCATTTTGGAGAAACCAGCTTGAGTGCGCTGGAATTTGAAAATACACAACCGGAAGAAATCTGCCACTTCCTTAGAGAGCCCCTCCTCCAACACACACGAACGCGCACATGACCAATGAGGGCACGAGATAAGTTTGTGCACAGATGGAAGGCTGACAGGCAGGTAGGCCATCCAGTTATTTTAGCCGGGCCGGCTCAGATGATTGGTCGTGCTTTTTACAGCGCTACGGCTTCCACAGATGAAATTTGTTAATGGATTTTTTGTCAAACATATATTATTATATTATATATATATTATGTAAACATATATTCATTGCTATCGGGATGTTAAGAGCATTCCATGGAATATAACAAAAAGTGTATCTCAAGCCGGTTTCTCAAACTTACCTACCCCACCTTTAAGTAAGAAAGTTTAATAAATGGTCAAATAAAATACATATGTAAAGAGAACTTTAAGTTAAACTGTCCAATAAAGATAGAATGAAAAACAAATATGTATTTAAATATAAGTTAAAGTAAGTGGTGTGCACATTGTACCACAATCTATGACAGATATATATATATACACACAATAGTGGTACATTAGTATGGATAAGATATTGAATTGCAGTTTAATGGGGAATTGTTTTAACAGTAAGAGAAATCAGGCTGTTGAGACTGAGTTTGCCACGGTGTGACCAACCTGGATTGCATCCACCCCTTTGGCCACAGCAGTTTGACCTCATTGTCTAAAAAGGTCTTCAGATATTCCTCCAGCTCCTGACCACTTTTCTGTCTTTTATACCTCTCCATGTTCACGGTTAACACGTGACACAGGCACTCCCTGTGTGAGAGATGTTGGCACAAAGTTAAAATTAAGTTATTTAAAATTTTAAATAATCTAATGATGATTAAATCTGACCTTATCTCTTCGTTCCATTTGAACAGCTTCTTTGGACTTCCTCTTTTCCCGCCTTTCTCCTCCATGTTGTCCTCTGGACCAACATTCTCCTTCTGTTTACTTTCTTTCTCCTCCGCTGCCCTGACATTAAAACAGAGATTAAGATGAGACAAAAAAGATCCACAATGAGCCCAAACCATGAACTGAGGAGAATCAAGTGTACGGCCTCAAATTATGGACACAGTCGGTTTTTTTTCTAGAAGCTGCACAAAAATATGTGTGAATACAAAATGGAAACAAGGCTTTGAAATAAATATATTCTCATAATTGATAGATGAAAAGATAAAAATCTAATAATTTGAAGCCGAATGCCCCTTTTTTGGCTCCGCTGTTAGCAAATAGCAATCTAACAGTACCATGTAGTAAATGAAAGGAATTTTCCACAAGATATATGCTCAAGTGCTTACTTTGAAGTCCTGGCTTGCTCATATACTTGACAGCTTTCATTGAAACTTGCAATCTGCTCGGGCATGGCTCTGCAGATGGCCTCCTTCAGTTTCTGCATGCGGTTCTCCACATCAGAGCATTCCTCCTGGTCAGTGTCAAATTCAAGATAAAAGTCACATGCAGATGTAAAACTTGAAACACATAGGCTACTACAAGTGATAAACAAATAAAACTCACCGTGTGTGCGAGGAACAGTTTCTTCACACGTTTGAGGAGTGTGTCTCTGCTGCAGGGCAGGAAGGACGACAGGTGTGTGTAGACCTTGGAGCGCAGCTGGNGTGTGCCTTGGCAGTCTCAGATGATTACAAATGATGAAATACAATGTAAAACTACCGAAAAATACCAGCTCCTTAAAACACAACCGCTCTACTCAACGCAACTCTACTATACCCGCGGTCAGAGAGCGGAGATGTGTCCCCTGTGTGATGTAATATGACGCGTTTGACGTATGACCTTAAAAAAAAGCCGTTTTTAAGAGCAGAGCTCAAAATTGCTCCTTTCCCTCTGAATTCTTGCACTTATGTCTCGTAAAACATATCAAATCCTGCATTCACTTTTTTAATTGTAATTTTCAAGCAAGTTTAAGCATAAATGTAGAAAAAATAAAAACCTGCAAGATGCTCTTTAAATGACTCATTATAGGTTTTTGGATTCACAAACAAAAGGAAAGTTAAATTGACATTTCTGTTTTAAAAAGATGTAATATGTAATTTTGACACATTAAAATGCCTTAAAACAAGACAATGTGTTGGGTTCTGAACTTACATTATCCCAAATGTTTTCTACAATTTTCAAACCCAGAGATAATTTGAATGAGACACTTTTATAAATGTCGGTCGTTTATAACTATTTAAAAATCTATTTTAATTTACTGAAAAAAGCTAGATCTTTAAAAAAAAGATGAGCATGCGTTAAGGAGGAAACCCTTTTTTTAAATTACCAAACTGCTTTATTCAGTGTTTTTGCCAATTTTGATCAGCGTGTCAGTTTGTTTTATATAGGAGGTGACATCTGTGGCTAATTCAGCTGCCGGTAAAACTACATAATTCAAGCTTAATAATAGGCTGGGTTTCTACTACACTCATATCTATAATGGATATACATCTAGACAACAACCCTACAAATGCCAAACCCCTCTAGGTCACTGTCACGCAATGATTTCAATTTTCATGAGTGCTCGTAACAGTATCTTCACACTCACTGACAAAGCACCCAGAGGTGCAGCAGAGTGATGATAATCACTTTGGGGATACATCAAGCAATTACACATTGAACAAATATAATGGACCCTGGGTTTTTCACTTCCTGCCGATTGCATGTCGCTCTGCAGTGATTTAGTGATCACAATTAATTGGTATTACGATTGAAAAATGAAAACCTTCCAAAAGAAGCAGAAGTGTAGCAGTGTTCACCAACCAGTCACAATCAATCCCCGTTTATTCTCTGGTTCTTAGTTTAGGTGCGCCCGACATATTATGGGTGAATGGTGTCCAGTCCTGTGTAAACTGCTCATGACATTTATTGAGAAATAACTTGCAATAACAATACATAAACCTACACGCACACAATGCTTGATGATTTCCTTTCCCTCCGCCTTACTAAGTGATTTCCCAGAGGGGCTGAAGGAGCTGGGAGCAGTTTGACATGTCCTCTTTTCAGTAGCTGGGTCGCAGCTCTGCATGAGTAAGAAAACCCACATGAGGGAGTGTTACAGCCGTCAGCACATTCAGAAACAGAGAATAGGCAGAAGTGATACTGGAGTGAGTTGCTAATTTACACCAAGCAAACCCTAGAAAAAAATGCAAGTCAAAATGACCCGAAACACTACAACAATAGAAACCTTGTTCTTTTCCACAAGAATATGCCTCCTTTCCTCAAAGGAAAATCAATACTCAAAAGAACAGCCATTGGCACAATGCTGGGAACATAATCTATTTTTTCTTTTAAAGAACTGGACAAAGCACAATTTTGCAGCAAGATTCAGAAATTGCACAGGTACAAGATGATTCTCTTAGAATTGAAAAGCATTTTATTTCACTCTCAGTCCTGCTGATACAAGCCCAACCAGTAATGGGTCACAGCTCCTTTAACCTGGCATATAATGATCAAAAAGTTGCATACAAAACATATCATGAATGCACCAGAGCAACAATTCATGCAGCCACTTCAGCAAACCTGGTGCTTAATATCAGCCTGTGAAATTCATCATACTGTACAAGTAAGCACACCAAAAGTGAAACTGTTTTTCTCTTTGTTGCGGTCAGACACTTTGCATTTGTCAGGGCTCGAGAACAAATGGTGAGACGCTACAATAATTTGTTGCATGTCATTCATGAAGTCGCTGTTTTTCAAGTTGCAGCACTGCTGGAGAGTCAACTCGTTTTGAAGTCATCCTTCAAGTAAATTCAGAGCAAACTATTCAGCCCCACGTCTCATGAATGATGGATTAAACGATTTGTGAACAGAGGAGAGTGAGCACCACTTGATGCAGACATGAAGTCATAGCTCGTTTAAAACTAGACGCCCAGTCATTTGAAATCACTAAAACCACGTTTTCGTTGTGTTTTTTTTTTTTTTGCATTCAACAGAAAATAACCAGAGTAACTGAATGATTAGTGCAGTAAAGCACAAGTTCCAAAACAATATGATACTATATTGATTCTTTATTCCTCACAAAGTCCACCAAAATGGATTTCTATTGGATTTAGGAGCCTGCAATTAATATATGTCCATTAACACATCAAACAAATCAGTTCAATGTTATCTACCCACTTAAAGCAACCACAATTCGATCTGATAATTGTTTTACCGGGCTATTCCGGACATCTAAATTAAAAACTATCAATTATTTTTTATATTAAGACAATTATTCACAAGGACATTATATTAGAAAGGAGGTATGCTTGGAAAGAAATGGTAGAGATGTGATAGTTTAAAAAAAAGGTGTATCTTAAAAATTATTTTTACTTTGCATCAATGAGCCGTATACATTTCAATGTACTGGTAAATCTCTTTCAATGAGGTCACATCATTTAATAAAATAGGTCTTATCAAAAGGAATGATTGTACACCTTTTACCCTTTACCCATGCTCATTAGAGCTGAAAAAAACCTATTCGTATCAATTAGAAATCTAATGGTTTAACAATTTTTTCAACAAAAGGTTAGAAAATATTGACAAATGGTGATTTATTTTAAAGACGGCTTAAGGGTACTTCTTTTAAGAGGTCATGGTGTTCACTTTACTTTTCAAAAGCCAACAGAGGATCAATATAAAATCGGAAATAATAAAGAAGAAAAGAGAAAAAAATACAACTTTTCAAATTTGAGAAAGCTGGAACCAGAAATGCTTGCAATTTTTTCGTTATAAATAACTTGATGACATATCAATCAACCGTAGTGTTTTTGTTGATTGATTCCCTGCCTGTTGTCTAATCAATTAATGGTTTCAGTACTAGTTTTCATATGAGGCACCTCAGATACACACACAGTCTGCCATTACCATTAGTGTTCTGAAACCTGTGGTTAGAGCACACATCCCTATCTGTCACTGGACTCATACCTAAAACTCAATATTGGAGACCATTTGGATCACCTTGAGAGGTCCCTGGTGGAACCCCGGACCTTACAGCAGTTAAACGCATGTAATATCCTATAATATGTGTGGATTAGGAGTCTGAGCATTTTACGACAGGTGCATGACACAGATCAATGGCACAGTGCAGCTTCCAATTTCACGGTGCATAGTGCGAGGCTACGCGTAAAGTGATTCATATCTAGTGCAACTGCAGAGTAGTCAATATCCTTGTGTGCCCTCCGGTGAGCGATTGATTCCAAACAAAAACCACACACACAGCAAGGAAACAGGTGCATGGAAATCTATCTGCAGTGCAATAGCAGCTTCACTTCCCCTTATTTACACAGTCGGCCATGACTACAAAAATGAGCATTTCACATGAGATGATGGTAAAAGTTGCACTCACCCAAACGAGAGGTCGGGCGTGTGTGAGCGCGTTCCAGTGAAAGGGATCCGGAGACAGGGGTGTCCCGCCTGTTTGATCCTCTCCACTCACAGCCGATTATACACACACACCCGCAGAGAGGCTTCCATGCTGCTTTCTGTGCAAACGAGAAGCAGGATCAGCAGCTGACCCGAGATGTGTCCCATGTGTCACACCCTCTCTTCCGGAAAGCACGGACACACAGACCCGCCTGTGTTGTCTACAGTGAAGTCGGAGTGAAGACAACCAGCGGCGGCATGCACACACTTACACACACTCCGCGCGCAGCTGGCTATTATTGCACCACCACCGTTGAAATGTGCACACAGCAGAAGGAGGCAGCTCACACACACTTCTTTGAGGCGCGTCGGATAAACCCAACTTTTATTATTCCACCACAAACGAATCCACGGGTCCTAAGATCCGCCCTGTTCCCGCCATGGAGGTTCCCGCAGCATGACCACAGCCGTGCATCCACAACACTATTTTACACTACCATATTTCTTTATTGATTAAAAACAGCATGATGCATAGGGAATTGGATTACCCGTTTTATTATCAAAGGTGCCTACTATGGGTTGTTTTCATTGCCCATCCACTGGAGATTATAATGAACCAAAAGTGGATGTATGCAGCAGAAGTGCAGCTAGCGCCTCTGCTGGCCATTTTTTTCACATTTCCGATTGAGAAAATGTTGAATGAACGCCTGACTAATTAGTGGAGATAAGCAGAGTGGTCATTGGGACTGCAGATGGTAACATCATAATTACTGAGTCCAATGCAGCCTATACACAGAACATGTTGCAGGCACTAAAAACGCCAACTGTGGCCATCACTATGTGACAATACCAGTTACATCCTTCATCTCCTTTATTTATTTTTTATTTTAATTTTAAATATTGTGACATGTGATTAAAACACCCACACTTTTACCCAAGAAAGCTTAGTCGATGGCCTGTCAGTACAGCAGTACTAACCCATGCTGACAATCCTAACAGGCCTGCTTCAATGTGATTCACTCTCTCTGAGTGAAATCATTTTCATAATCCCACAGAAACCATTATCCTCCTCAAATCTCCCAACCACCATCCCCCTTCCGAATAGTGTTAATTGAGTGGATGTAACAGGGGAAATGTATAGTATTTTCTTGTAGCAGCACAATTTTTAATAACCTATGGAACCCATCCGCCCATCATGTATCTCTTACAGGATTATGTATTACTATGTGAATATCTACAATAAACACATCCAAGAGAAAATATTATTTTACTGTTTATTTGTTACATTACATATCTTGCATTTATTTTCAATCTAAAAACATGTGTTGCAAAACAAAATGCAATATTATAGCTTTTATATTGATAGAGGAAGTAATTTTTAGTAAGTTTGTTTCATTTGTAAAACAAAAAACGTTCATCACAATTACCCAAAACTCTCAATGACACTGTTTAAAATAGTGTCATTTTTGTTTTTCATCCTAATATCCTAATATTTAAAAAAACAAATAAGCACAAATGAAAAGAATATTACAAATAATTACAATTCGAATATTTGAGAAGGAACAATTGTTATATCTAAAAATGATGTAAAAAAGTAAATTATTATTTTCTAATTGGTTAATTGACTAAGCGTCTCACCTCCAACTTCTGGTGGGTAGTTGAATCTAGATAAAAGCATAATTCTGTGCAGTTAAAAAAGTACAATAATTCCTTCTGAAATGCTTTTAACCTCCAGTCACTGTACCGTTTATTGGAATTAAAAATGGACCAAACATGTAGTGGTGGGGAAGTGGGTCCTCTCCCTCTCCTGTGGGGAAGTTCATTTAGTTTATTGGCAACAGCTTTAGCCTCACAGCACAGCACTGGCTCACACCCTGGGATAAGGGGCAGCATGTCCTCCCTCACAGTCCAATCACCCTCCAAATTTAAAGTATTTTCCAGCCAATTCTGTCTCTTTACAGATGTGTGTCCCCACAGAGCCCGCTGCACAGCGTGCTGCCTCTGCTTGTTCTCAGATGAGTCATCTTGAAACTCAGCCGATACACAGCCTTGTATGTGCATGGCAAATGTGGCTGAATCGTGATGTCTGTAGAGCATGACCAGATCATCATCAAAGCTCTGACGCTTGTGTTTGACCTTTATGCTGGTTTGAGAGAGACACCTTTAGATCATAAGAGACTTAAGACAAAACTACAAAGAGACATAAAACGGTTACAAAGGGGGGGAAACCACTGCAAGGAGACAAATAAGGCCCACAAAGAGACACAAAACAACTGCAAAGAGACATAAAACCAAAACAGAGAGACACATACAGAGTGCCAAGAGACACAAAACCACAAAAAAATGCACAACAACCACAACAAATAAATAAAAAGAGCTACAAATCTATAAAGTCTGTGTGTCATGCTTCTCAAGGAGATCTGGTGCCCTTTTACATATATATATATATGGCCAGGGGAGCAGTGTCGTATTCAACCTTGGATTCTACAATAAAGGGTTCGTTTTTTTCATTTTGTATTTCAGAAAGGTCAACAATTAAAAATCAATAAAAGCAGACTATTGCAGAAGAAAACTAAGAAATATGTGTGGGTCTCCTGGGGCTTGTTATTTCACCTCCACAAATTCCAAGGCTTAAAGGCTTTTTTTCAAACAAGACTCATTGATTCATTTCAGTCTTTCATCACCCTCGTCCTGATATGATTGGCTCAGAGAAAGCTTTGTGCCCCTTCTTTTACAGGAAAGAATAGAAAACAAGACCAGATTCCACTCCAAAACCTTTGTCTCCTTGCGCGACCTTTTCAGTTCTCTTCTCACCTTTGTGTTATCTCAGCCGCTCTGTGTGTCTGTGTCTGTGTCTGTGTGTGTGTGTGTGTGTGTGTGTGTGTCTTTCTTTCACTGGGACAGATCCCCTACTGTATTTCCCCATCATGTATTCCTCTGAGGCTCAGGGTGGAAATAAGGGGCTAATGAGATCCTGCTTCCATTTCCCTTGCAGCCTCTTGGGATCCCACCTTAACTCCAGGAACTCCCCCTGGAGAGGGTGCGTGTCATCTTCACATGTGAGATCTGATGGAGCATGACAAAGTACTTCTGGCTGTGTGGTAATTGGTAGTGAGACAGGCAGGTGTAGGTGCAAGTGAGTGTGTTTCTGCAGAGTCTTTCAAAATCTGAAGGCTGGTGATGGTTCTGTTTCATGTTTCATTCTGTTTAAGTGTGACTCATCAGCCTGGGTTCACATGGTATGCTTATGGCATGACGCTACAGGCTAAACATTGTTTTTCATGCATTTTTCATGCTAATGGAAAGCAATCATCCAAAATACACAGTTTGTGATACATTTGATTAATGTATCCTTAATTCCCACAAAGTTTACTTAAGATAGTAATTAATTAACACAATTAAACAGTTTAATTCATACATATATTACAGATTATATTCTAAAGGAAATGGATTTTGAGATTATTTTATTTATAGTATAGAGCGATATAAAAGGCCAAAAAAACTGTTAAATCCGTTGACTCTAAAAATGACACCATAATACAACACGAGTTTTGAAACTGGTTTCATCCAGATCTCATTGTTTAAATAAATGCAAATTGGCATATATTGATTTAGATAATGCATTATAAATACATTTAAAGATAGCATTTCAGAATATGCGTAGTACACAACTATTTATTGGAAGTTCCATGATGATATATTTTAGTTAAATTGTTTTACCATCCTTACCTGTGGTGCCTCCCCTTCAGACAAAAACAGCAGTGACTTGTTTGGTTGGGCTTCACTAAACTAACAAACTACGTCCTTTTTTTTCCTTGGAATGATGGGTACCAATAAAACATCCTGCCATGACTCACCGCTTTATATTTACAGGCTAGGTGGTGTAACACCGCCCCCTGCTGGTTCAACACGCTCAGTGCTCGAATGACATGATACTACAGTGTTTGCATTGGGCTCAACATCAAATGGAATCACACTGTGCAATGTCTTGAATAAAAAAGATGTGGCTTTAATAAACAAGTATGTTCCTGAAGCTATTTTAAATGTGTATGTTAAACCTCTGGAACTTGATAATAGAGTTTGTTTCTTTTAAATATAGCTACTTTTTTCGTTATTTATTGTATTATGCATGAGTTTCTAATGTCTGACTACTTTGGATTTGCAAACCTAAAGTTATGTGGTTTTACATTCATGTTGCTCTGTGTATTTTAACGTGTTCTTTTATGATGGTCTGATGTAGAAAGAAAGGCTTGATAAAGAGCAGTAAACAGACTGAAAGGGACTGTGGGATTTAGTGGCATCTAGCGTTTCAGTTGCAGATGGCAACCAAATTATTAGGACGGCATACAGATACTTTGTCTAACTTTTTCTTTAACTTCAGCTTGTTTCCTGATCTAACACCTTTTAAAATCACTTGGATTGTGCTAAATATTTGAATTGATAGTTGTAAAAAAAAAACATATCGGGAGCATGTATCCCAAAACTAGTCCTTTGTTTCCAACATTGCTTTAAAATGAAGGAGAAACAAAAAACCTACATTTTGATACTCAGAAACCTCTAAATGTATTTCACATTGAAAAACCCAATGGTCAATCCATTAAACCACTGTCAACATTTATCTGGGATAGCTTTTATTTGAAAGCATGAGTTAAACAGATCTTATATCATTACTTTTTGCCATGATAATCTTTCTAGGTAAAGTGTACCATGTTCTAAATATGACTAAAAATAATGTTTATTTTCTCATGGGTAAGATTCTAAACTTGGTTATCCTGGCAAACCCTTTTTTTTTGTGATAAGCAGTAAGATCAGTCTTGGAAATTGGATCACAACATTTTCTCTTCTCATTTGATTCTCAGGCCCTCAGTACTTTGTTATAAAACATTTCATACCCCCAGTACATAAAAAAAGAAACAAACTCGGAATAAATAACAAGATAAATTATCTTTATTTTCACGTCTTTGTCATTTATAAAATTATGTGTCCAAAATGAATATTAACAAGGCAATACAGAGAATCCTTTTAATAATTCAAGAGGTGGAACTGGGGCTCTAGAGACTGTTAACATTTCTATGCAGACAGAAAAGGGAACGGTCGCTCAGATGGTATCAACATGATCACTACTTCACTGATAGTAAAGTGCATTATTCTTTTACAGATGGACTTTGAGTACCGTGCTAGGAGGTGCCGGGGTCTCTAGAGCCTGCATCCACACCAAGCCCTTCAATGTACAGTCATTAAACTTCATAACCCAGGATTCATCACTGCTTATCGCTCAGCGTAAACCAGACACAGGTCATTCACAAACCCTTGAACATTCTCACACCGGATAACCCCCACTGAATGATCAGCGTCATCGTCATTATTAGCGAAAAGCATGATTCTTCTCTTATCTTAAACATAACGTCATATTCTTCTCCCTACAGTAAAATACACAAAACCCCAGCAACCGTAAAAACCAAAATGGGAAGAATGAAGAAAAAAAGCTCTAATCTACAAAACCAAAACAAACAAAGGAGATCCTTAGATACCATGTGCTCAAAGATAAATTCTAAATGGATTCTCGCAATTCTGTGCGTTGTTGTGAGTTGGTTTCACTGACGCAAGTTATAAAATTAAATATTATATACTGTATAGGTTATTATTACAGTAACAATGTTCCATGCGATCATTTTTCTCATCTTCTGTACAGAGTTGAGGATTCAGTAGTAAATAACAAGGATACAGACCTATAGCGCCTGGTGGCCAGAGTGCCAAAATGTTACAGAGCTGTGGAGAGCTGGGACAGGGGGTCTACAGAGTGGCCCAATATCATGGTGGTGAAACAAAAGCGGCTGTTTTACAAAAATCTGAATCAAAATAAAGCTATTATTTACTGGAAAATTTGGAAGGAACAGTCCATCCTTAAAGTGTATCTCATTGTGCTCGATGTTCAAAGCCTTTTTTGTCTGATAATGTGTGTATTTTCTCTATGTGCTTAATCAATTTCAACCTAAAAGGATATTTGGGATTTTTGGATGTGGACCAGTGTATTTCCTACAGTAGATAGCGGAAAATTAGCCAGTTTGTTGGAAGAGACAGGAGAAGTGGCACCAACGCTAAGCAATGTACTGCAGCAGACAAAGGAAGAAGCAAAACATGTCTTAGCAACCTAAAATATCAGTCAAAATGTAAGTTGTATTATTTTCATCACTTTAACTTACCGTGAGACAGCCCTTTCCTAGGGGGACTATTATTATAAGCCATTAGCTCTCTTTAAAGCCATCAGACTCCACTGACAAAAACAGTAATTTTACCGCACAGAACATGGACGTTTCTGGCCTACTGCTGCATAAATATTTAGTTTGTTTGTGTTATCGTGCATCTTTGGTGTTTTAAAGGGTTGATTAAGATTATTCAAAGTCGCACAATAACACAAAACGAACTGACGATCAAGGCAGCGATAGACCAGCAACTCCCGTGCTCAGCAAGGTCGAATTATTGTTTTTTTCAATGGGCTTTGTAGAGAGCATAAATAACGCCTTTAGTTACCCGTCGGAAAGCTATGTGTGGCGGAAAGGTAAAGCAGTGAAGATACTCTAAAAATAACGTTCACTTAAACAGATAGATTTTTTAGATATCTAACATACATTTTGCTGCTGCCACCTTCAACATCAGTACACTACTTTGCTAAGCACTTTTCTCCAAATCTGGGGCATCTCCACCGCCATTTTCAGGAGGTCATACTCTGAATTTGAATGTTTCTCAATCAACCTCAACAATGAATTTCCAAGAATGACCCCAGAGAGCATGTGGAATTGGAAATTGGACTCGATGAAGACATACCATCTTGGTTTGGCTTGTTATCCCCTGGAGTAGGAAAAACATCACCAGGCAACAAAATAGATGAATAGAACTACATACAGTCCTGTTAGCAATAGTCGCTCATTTTGAAAGTGTTTAAGGATGGATTTTCCTTTGGATTCTAAACCATGCTTCATGTCAAATTGTGGAAAATCAGGTCTGGAAACAAGAAATGAAATAAAACATGTTCCTTGACAAACGCTATATTCATATGTAGCTTTATTAAATTAAATCATTTTTGATGCAGCCATTTTTTTTTTAAGTGCATACTCTCCTCTATGGAAGCAAAAGAGACCACAACCACTACTGACCCAGTCCGCAGAGCACCATGGCCCAACACATAAACCCATAATTAAGACTTAAAGACACAATCCAAACCCACGGGTTCATTCAGTCAAATACATTACTATTTAGTCATTATAAAACAATACCAAAGTGAGTTGCTAAAGCACTGAGAGAGCAGGAGGAGCTGAGGGAGCAGCACACAAAGCACACAAAAAAGGGCATCCGATTAAACATGCCGCAGATCAGGAGGACATTCAGAGTCTCTGAGACCCCGAGTATCCCTGTCAGGGCAATAAGAGTGCCAGTGGTGACGGTGGGTGCTAATTAAAGGCTAGCAGAAACACATTCATTTAGACCACAAAGTGGAGGTGCAGTGGGCTGTATAAGGCATGGATGATACATGTGCTTGATGATTCATAACCAAGTGACACAATCAAGCAGTTTACTTGCCATTCCTTAACTTAATCTAACTACATCATCTGTGCGCAAGAAGCCTATCAAATCAGACAAATTAAGTCAAGTAAGGCTATATAAGCACACACACTTTAGCGCTGGTGCAGGGTTAGATACAACTGAACACATTAAAAGGGTAGATGAACAACAGGATGCTCTAAGACCATCATTATGTACAACATGTCATGAAGTTCATCGTCCTTTTCGGATCTGCCTTTAATTTAGACATTTGACAGCTAAAACTCAGCACAGCAGATGGACATTAGATTGAGGCGTAACAGGACCAGCTACTCTACCGTTTGGTTGATATTTGACATTTTGGTAACGCTTACTATGACACCCATGTCTTTTACGCATTATAAACACACTTATAGGAGTTATAATCTGCTAATAGCACTGTTTAATTAGACTTAAACACTCATAAAGCTTTATAACAATAATCATAACACATTAAAAAAGTATATATTTGTATTATTTTTAGGTTGAGGGTTCATAACACTTCATAATTGCAAGTCAGTCGCTGATATTTGTTTGCAAGGATCATCATTTAATACATGATAGACATGGGCTTGCAAAATAATTCAGTTACTCAGAAATATTACGATACTTTAGTCATGAAATACTTTGTGTTATAAAGGATTGTAGAAATGTATGTCTATGATCGCTTATGACAATAATTATACAGTGCTATTAGCTAATAATTAGTCATTTACAATGCATTATAAACACAGGCGTGCCACAGACATTTTTATTTATTTATTTGTATTTTATACACGTTTACCAAGTCTGTGAGCTGACCTCAGCTCCTCGATTTAAGAGGCGAAGGAAGCGGCCAAGCGGCATAAAGCTATTCACACCTTTAGGTGGAGCGAAATCTCCCCACCCCAACTCGAAGAGGCCGATGAGGTCATAACCCCGAGCCCACAGGTGCCTCCTCCACAGAAAGCGAGAAAGAGAGACAGAGAGTACATCTGCATAAAAGCAAGATCAGTAAGACTTCGGACAAAGAGCGATGGTGGAGCAGCGCTGTGACAAACTGGCCAGAGATACGATGTTGTTGTGCTGATAAGGCCGCGCCCCTGGAACTCTCGGCCAGTAGTGTGCGTGTGTGTGTGGCGGTACCTCCAGATAATTGTTTAGTGGACACACACTGGAACAATGGTCATCTCGTATCCCGCTGTTTTCACCTCCTACGTTCTTGTTTATTCTCGTGATGTCTCTTCTCCATGATGGCAGGCCTCTCAGTCTCTCTTTCCGTCTCTCTGCTATTTTCAAATATCCCTCCCCCTCCCACCTAATATTATTATCCGTTCCCCTGTCCTCCCTCTCCTTCCCTCCCAAAGTCCAGTTACTGCACCACTGTATGTATAGTCAAGAAAACAATGAGCAGACATCTTTAAAAAGCAGAGCCGACTAGTTAGGAATATGTTTTTCTTTTCACACACACACACACACACACACACACACACACACACACACACACACACACACACACACACACACACACACACACACACACACACACACACACACACACACACACACACACACACACCTCATTTCTAGTGGTGTTTGTTGGACATGCAGGATTGAGGGAACGAGGACAGGGGAGACAAAAAAGGTTTCTAGCTTTCTATCTCGTAAAGGGAAGAGGGGAGGCGTGTGTTTAAGTGTGTGAGTGTGTCGAGGGAGATGACTTAGTCCCGCTTCCATCTCCTCCGGTATTTCCTTTCCTCATCACCTGCCGGGAAAAAAAAAAGATAAAACATTTAGAGTTCATTATAACTAGTGCGATCTGTCCATAGCTTTTTTCACAGGAGGGAAGAAAGCATGAAGAGGTTGAGTACCTTTTCAAAGAAGGTGAGACAAAAAGAGTTTAGGCTGAAGTAGAAATGCAGGAGAGAAAAAGAGAGCAGAGGAGAGTCAGTCAAATCCGATGTTCAACATTCATTGATTTAAGAAACTTCACCTCTACATTTTTCACACCACGTTTGTATGGGTGGACATATTGGGACCAACAGGCTCAACAAACCTTCTAGATAGTTCCTGGCGACATATTTCAGTGCCTCATCCAGGAGGATGACAGGGATGGAGATCTTCAGGACCACGATCCACTGTGACCAGTGCAGAGGGGTCACCTGGAAGATCAACTGGAAGACAGAGGGATTAGAAAGTCAGAGAGTCTTAACAGTAAAATAGATGCTGAGCACAGCCGACACTGTAATGAAGACTTTTCTGCTGCAAAACAACAAGTTTCCTGGGGAGACTTAAATGCGGAGAACATGCCTTGGGAACGTTTGCCGTTTTGCATGACTTGCAGTTTTCCTGTATACAGCAGTGTTTGTTTTTTCTGTATGAGGTTGCGTTTCTACGGACCCCCCTCCCCTTCGGGCCATGACTTGAATATAGGTGGACAAAAATAAGAATTGCACAAATCATCTTTCTTTTATTTCCTCAGTAAAAGCGTTTTCTTGCGGGTGAATTGGTTTGTGTTGTTGTCAGGATATTATGGTTTTGATGCATTCATATTTTTCTTCCAGTTTTAATTTATTGATGCACTCTAAACACAAGGTACATTTCGTGTGGGTTAGAAAGTTATTAACATTACCGTCATGTCTTTCTTTTGGCAAGAAATCATATTTTAATTGTTGCTAATTTGGCATTTCTAGTCCTATTTGTAATAAGAAGGTTAGCCTCTTGTGGCAAAAAAAAAATCATTTTTACAACAACGAACACTTTATAAAGGTTACTTAAAATGTAACCTCTTAAACTTGTATTTTTTGTGGCAAACATTTTCTTTCCTACTGTAGATCTAAATAGTCTGTATTTAGTTGTGTCTTCTGTACTTTACATGTGTTTCTCAAGTTGCAGGGCGGTAACATTTTCAGGGCCACTGTAATTTTCTCTCAATGTATATTTTGCCATTCAAACACAACACTATCATGGAAAATCTGCCTTTTTAAAAATGTCATCATTCAACACCCCATAGGTCCAACTCACTGACAGTCATGTGGTTGAATTCTTACCGGCAGAGGCTCGACGTAGAGGATTAGGAAGTGGAGGGAGAGGGAGAGGACGATGGCTCCCAGCAGCCAGAAATTGACCCAGGGAGGCATCCTGATCAGGGACTGGTTCTCAGACAAACTGGCGGATATAATTGTAAATAGATTAGACAATTGATCGGGCCTGACATTGATGCTATTCTATGATGTTAAAAGTTGATACAAGTCTTTAACCAGATTAGAATTAAAGTAACAAGCAATCATTAAGGTCTCAGAATGGGCAATAGTATCCATGTAAACATGTTTTCCCTCTGTCTGTTTTACTAAATGTCATATTTTGGGATAACATTTTCAGTGTCATGTAGCCCTTAATTTCAACCTTCCCTTTCTCAGATTCTTTCCTGAATAAGACATTACTATGTATTTCTATAAGGAGTTACTGACAGACTTGCTCCATGAGCAATCCTGGCAAAAAAGCTTAATTTCCCCCTTCATACCACTGTGCCTTTTATTTTCTGCCTCCCCAAAAAAGCATTATTCCATTTTTTAAAGATGTGTGGCTAAGCTTAATTCCATTACCACAATCACTAAATGCAGATTTGTTAAGGAGTTTTATAAAAGTCCTTATATTTGAAGTCATGAGAATATAACCGAAGCAATGAAATACTGCAGCTGCAAAATGTATTTTAGCTATGTTAAACTATTTTAACCTTGACTTTCCAAAAGCGAAGCAACTAACTGCTATCTACAAAAGTACCAGCCACAATTTAGAAAACAAGTTATTTATCATCAGTTAGTTTGTTTATTAGTTAGTTTGTTTGTTTATGTGTTTTTATGACTTTGGTGTTTCAAAGGGTTAGTTAAGATTCCCCAAAGTCACACAATAACATGAACAAATGAACTGTAGCAGCAATAGACAGGGAACTTCAGGGTTTTTTGCAAGGTAAATGTTGTGTTTCTGTCAAAGGTGTTTGGTGGCCTTGAAAAGAACAGATGGAAAAAATAGCAGGCTATTTTAAGGTAGCAAAACACATTTTACTGCTGCCTGTGCCTCTAAAAAATATATATTTATTTAAATACCCTGCTAGTATTCCCATCTCTTTTACCAAACAGAGGGGTGTGCCAACTCTCATCTAATGTACGTAAGATACCAAGCACTTAATTCAAACACATTTCCAAAAGTGCCAACTATTCATTCAGCAGTGAAAGAAGTAGATTTTTGTGATGGATGCGTTTTTCATGCTAAGAAAGTTGGTTAATTCTGTCAGCTGGACGACAACAGTGAGTCTTCTTTTTAACTGAAATCTGACAGCGTTGACATTTAAGGAGTGTTTATCCTCCACATCATAACGAAAGATGACCGACCTGTTGAGTGAGTTGAACATCTCGATGGTGACCAGCACAGATAGGGCCATGGTTGTGGGGTAGCGGGATTCAAACACATCACAGTCGATTCCCTTGAACATGGGGTTATCCTCAGTGCACTGCATGAAGTGTCTCTGTAGACAGAGAGACAGAGCAGTGAGTGTGTCTGTGTGCACGTGTGTGTATGTCCGCAGCAGGAACCCTGCGACCTGGTTTGATGGAGCTGAGATCTGATGGGTTAACAGCTGCAGAACCTTGGCCTTGTTCCCACTTTGCGTGTACCAAACCACATGGGTCTTGCTTCCATTTCTATTTTGGTTAACACTGGGAGCAGGCCCAATCATTACCGTCTCCAACAGTGGGTGTTATGTAAATTAAGTTTGAAGGGCTGTATGTCATAATAGATACAAATCTATATTCTGAGGACTGGACCGCGCCGGTGCTGATACATTTAGACAGTGTGTTTTGCTACTCACCAGCTGATAGAAGGACACTTGTGGGCCGCCCTCATCATACAGATACCACCATGTGGCAGCGCCTACTGTTCCAAGACCCACATATCCTACAGGAGACACAGTCAGAAACAAAATTACATGTAAAACTAAAATTACTAGATAGATGTAGTTATTCCCAGGAAGAAAATGGGTTTTTATGGGTTGTGTGCTTTTAATCTTGGCTGTCTGTTAACTGCAAGAGCTAACTTTGTGTAGTTGCAGTTAGCATTATTATGCTAGCTGCTGCTTTTACGGAGTCCAGAAGGTTGACAGATGTCCATCGACGCTAAGGCTGTGCTAAATAGAATTTTTGTGGAAATACAAGGGTGTGCCGCACACAAAATGTACCTCTGACAAGAAGTTACATTTAGTAGGTCTGTCTGTGAGTGGGATTCCACAAAAAACAACTAGCCTGAGTTGTATTTAAAAAGGATGGAGGTGTGAAGCATGGTCCAAGGTGAACACATTCCATTATCAGTCTCATGAACACTGCTATGGCATTTGTGTGGCATTTGTGTTGTGTGGGGAATCTTCAGAAATCCTTTCTCCAGATTGTAAAATTCCCAAACTCAGAAACAGATATTAACATTTTATGTTATACCTTCTGATCAATGAAATACAACACATGTTCTAAGTATCATCTGTGTCGTTTCATTGCTTAACTTGAAGCTAATCACACACCGAAATCTTAATCCCAACACAGGAAATGGGAACACCTGTTGATCATGTAAATGCAGTATTGGCATTTGCAGAGGTCTATGCTCGCCAGTTGCAATTCTAGATTTACTTTCATACATACATTTTATATAAATTCATTATCTATAGTGAGAAAATGCATAATCACACATCAAATCACAGCAGAGCTAAACATACCTCCAATGGCCAAATATCTGAAGAAGAGCCAGCCAGAGATGAGGGGCTCCTTAGGGTTGCGGGGGGGTTTGTCCATGATGTCCAGGTCTGGGGGGTTGAAGCCCAGGGCGGTGGCTGGCAGGCCGTCGGTCACCAGGTTCACCCAGAGCAGCTGCACTGGGATCAGAGCCTCAGGGAGCCCCAGGATGGCTGTCAGGAAGATGCTGGAGAGAGAGTGAGGAGAAACCAACATCAGCTGATGACGTCAGACTCAACGTGAAGGTAATATCTCAGCGTGTTCCTCTTCCTCACCAGACCACTTCCCCCACGTTGGAAGAGATGAGGTATCTGATGAACTGCTTCATGTTGTTGTAGATGGCTCTGCCCTCCTCTACGGCAGCCACGATCGTGGAGAAGTTATCATCAGAGAGCACCATCTCAGACGCTGACTTCGCCACCGCTGTGCCGGAGCCCATGGCGATGCCGATTTCGGCTTTCTTCAGGGCGGGGGCGTCGTTCACACCATCTCCTGTCTGGGACCACAAAAGATCAATCCTCAGAAAACCTGACTTGTATTCGATTCCTGATTCTGTCAATAATCCCAAAACATTTGCAGAAAAGACCAATTATTTAAAAATGAATTGCTTCCTCTCAGACGGCAACTTTATTTGGAAATGGAATCAGATATTCCGGAGATGGAAGGGGGAGCAGGAAAAAATGCCATTATATAAGACTGATTCACCAATGCAAAAGTGAAATGGTGTAAAAAGAAAACCTCAATATTACAAAATAACAAGATTTGTGACTTTAGACTCAGAGAATTTCAAATGTTTATCTAAGAAATTCTCGAAAAGGCACGACTTTAATCTCGGAAGTTCTACTTTTTCGACCCAAAATGGCCCAAAAATGCAACTGCTTAGAAAGTAGTCTTGTATAACAAATGGACCTTATCTGGAGAAAACCTTTGAATACGGTACATTTCTTTTAAAGGGTATTTTTTGAGGGAACATATATATTTGTTTTACTATTCTAACCTCAACTTGTTTTTCATTCCCACATTTTCAGGGGCGATAACACTTTTAACAGAGACTAACGGCGATGAAAGCTAATGACTATGTTGTCACACAACGTCTCATTATCGTGTCAGATCCAGACAAGATTAATCAAGAGCTGAGCAAGTGAGATATATTAATGTGTCACGACAGGGCCTAAAGCTGCTTTAGACCGCTGTGAATGGTAGAGTTAGTCTGACAGGCAAATGGTGATATTGCTGTCTCCATCCCTCCCATCTTCCCCTCCGATCACCCCTCTTCTGAGACATGTGTCAGATAGGACGCAGCGGAGCGGGCTGGAGATGACAGCTTCTGATAGCAGTGTTTGAGAGAGCAGCCTCAGAGAGACCTGAAACATGTAACGCCTCACTGGCCTCTTCTCATGCATTCTCAACAAGTCGTTCAGACAACGCAAAAACCAGAGGAAGGTGGGAAATGCTTTGTTTTTCTGCCTTGCAACAGGCGTAAAGTACGGAGCCCTTAGAGTCTAGATGGAAAAAAAATACCCGGTGATACATTTTCTAAGTCTGTTCTTAATATTTTCCTCTGTGGTGACGACTTAAGAACAGGAAAGAAAAAAAAGGTTGTTCTTGATAGTCATGTTCCCTTGTTTTGGTTCTTAATTTTGGCCACAAGAGGCTGTAGTGTGCAACTGCCCCATGTTCCAAAAAGGACTAATAGCATTTATATTTTCTTATTACACTCTAGAAATACAGTGTGTTACATTATGTAGCATTACTATCATGTCTTTTACTTGGCTAAAACTGTATTTCAATCATATCAATATGTGTACCCATTATTACAGTATCCAAAAAAATCAGAAAAATGATCTTGGCAAAATGTCTTTTCTCCTCCTTTTTCACTGATGACACGATGAACAATTATCTTGTTAAAATTGTTCCTCCCTCATTAACGCAGACAGGAGTTTAAAAAAAATTGAATCAGACTTATTTTTTCTTTCTGATCTCTTAGTTCTTCCATTAATAATAAACCTATGAAATGTATAATGATTTCATTAGCAGGAAGTAAAGAAATTGTATAGTTTAAGGGGTGGGTGTAGGGTAAAAAGTATAGATGCACACTATACATTTACAAAGGCATCCCCCCCTTCCCTCACCATGGCAGTAATCTCATTGAATGACTGCAGGAATCCCACAATCTTAGACTTGTGAGATGGCTCCACGCGGGCGAAGCATCGCCCCCGTTTGACGGCTTCTCTCTGTTCCTCCAGCGTGAGGTCATCGAACTCGCGCCCCGTGTAGGCCATTCCGGTCACGTCGTCATCCTCGCCGAAGATGCCAACTCGTCTGCAGATAGCCACAGCTGTGCCCTTGTTGTCTCCCGTGATCATAATAACGCGGATGCCTGCCTCGTTGCACAGTTTCACTGAACCGATCACCTCCTTCCTGGGCGGGTCCAGCATGCCCACACAGCCAACAAATGTGAGGCCCAACTGAATAGAAAAAAAAAAGAAAAGAGAGGAGGATTAGGTGGAAAAGGACTTTATCAGAAAACCGAATCTCACCTCGCATCCTCAGAAATGGAATTCACATTATTTGTATTTGTTGTATTGCTGCTGAAAACATCAAACTGATTAGTTTCAATGCAACAAAAAACAGTCTCAGAGAATAAGAACCAAGAGTAGAAGGGTTATTCTTTCAGTGGAAAGAAGATTCTATCACTGCTGTCAAACGAAAAACAGACGGCAGCAAAGAGGACAATATCTGTGAATAGGGTAAACTGAAACATCTCACCATGATACTTCCATGGTTGATCAATTATATTTAGACATTTATATTATGCATGACAATGTTTCCGAAATGTTTATTATTATATTCCATTTTCTAAATGTTTTTAAAGAATAAAAAGTTATGTTTAATATGCTATGGATAATAGATTAACAAACCCCTCTATATAGACATTTAAAATATATACCGGTATATTAATTAAACAGGGAAGTTTGGTGAATGTAAGTTGGAATTTTTTGTATGACTATACAGTAGGAAAAGACACAACAGGCAAAGGGTGTAAAACACTAAAAGATATGAAAAAACCTCCACAGTTCATTATTAAGTATAATACTTTTTTTAATAACCGGTGTTCTAAAAGGTATTGTTGAAACATGCAGATGAGGCCTTATCAAAAGCTCACTTTGGTGAATTTAGGACAAATCTACAAATGCATAGTGTAGTTAAATGAACACCTAAATGTGTATTTTGGATGTTTTGATTTCACAAGGAAGAAGCAACTCTCAACTCTGAAACTGACCAGTGCATGTTTTTGCCTGTGGTGTGTCACCAAATGAGCCTATTTGACCAACTTGGATTCCTAAGATAAGCATCAGATGTCACCACGCTCCTCCACTATACCTCATAACCTGCAAACTTGTTTGAATTCTCCAGGTCCATGTCCTCTTTGCGTAGCGGGATGTCACGAGTGGCCAGGGCCAGGCAGCGCAGTGTGTCCCTGCCCGTCCCCCAGTCCCTGATCTTAGACAGCAGCTGGTCCCTCAAGGCGTCGGTCAGCGGGACCTTCCCTGTCCCCACCCTCAGGTACTGACAGCGCTCTATCACACTCTCTGGAGCCCCCTGAGGGGAGGAGAGAGAACAACATCAAGCCCTGAAAGCAACACATACAAAGGATGAAAGTCTCTCTGTTTATTGGTTATATTATTTGTTCATACCTTGATGAACATCTTGCTCTGGGACCCTGGCTTGACGGGGGTGCAGTAGACGGACATGGACTTGCGGTCACGAGAGAACTCCAGAGTGAACTCTTTCTTCATTAACTGCTTGATCACCTGAGGGATGAAGAATAGGGAGATGTTACAGAAGAAAAGAAGAAGAAAGAGCCAGGGCAGGAGCTAAGCAGCTGAATCTGTGGGCAGCTGTCAGGCCAGTGAGCAGGCTGCTGACAGCTGATGGATGACTCTTCAGACTAAGCACTCAACCACCTTGTCTGGGTGTCTGCCTGCCGCCTCAGATGTCTATGTACAACAGCATGATGATAATGTAGACCTGGCTGAGGATGGTTAGGAATAACTACTGGAGGTTTATGTACAATTAGAGCTAAAATGCTAAATGGAAGAAATACCAAAATACAGGGTTGATACATATTTTTCAAAGTCAAATTCTAGCTTTTCCAGCACCTTACATTGTGGTTACCGTAATTTCCGGACTATAAGGCGCACCTGAATATAAGCCGCAGCAGCTAAATTGAATGATGTGTACATATATAAGCCGCACTGGACTATAAGCCGCAGGTGTTTTAATGTTTAATTACCATATGTAAGGGTTCGTGCACAGAGGGGATTGTCGGGAAAGAGATGGCTGTTTGAGGAAGCTCCCATTTATTAACATTTCAACAAACCAGTTGCATATTTGCATAACGTATTCAAGTGTTAGCATTTAGTGCAATAGTAGCTACAGAACATATGTGTGCTGTGTAAACTGTACTGTATCACATACGTTTTCAGACACACAAACTTTTCAACTTTCAAACTTAAACCGGTGCGCTCCAGCTCACGTACCGGCAGTGATCTACAGCAGTGGTTTCAACCAGTGGAACGGGGAAAAACTGTCTCGTTCCTCGTAATGTCTGTCTCTTGCTCTCAGTTCTGGCGCGACACTCTCGGTTCCACTTTACTTGCCCCTACCCTGTCTCACTCTTTTCCCGGGCATCCAGCTTTTTCCTGTGGAACCCGGCCCGGCTTAAAGTTGGCGGTCCGCGGGACCGGGAACCATTAGAGCCCATAGAGTTAAAGGTGGTGGCCCGTCGAGCTGACAGAATCCATGATTGGACGCCCACCGTTATATAAGCCAGCGTCGGAAAAAATGGAAAAAGGGCGGCTTATAGTCCGAACAATGTTACGGTCTAATCTACATTATATGCAGTTCCATACATCAGCTGCAACTTCCATTGGTATCTATACAAATCCCAATACAATGTTCTGCTTAAGCTTACTTCCTGATATTCCCCAAATCCAAGTNTGTGTGTGTGTGTGTGTGTGGAGGGAGCACGAGACGGTAGGAGTTGTGTTGGAGTGTGGGGAAAAGTCATAATGAGTGTTATACTATTGATTGGTTCTGTAAGGCGTGGCTGTGGCCGTCAATACCAGAACAGAACCAATCAATAGTATAACACTCATTATGACTTTTCCCCACACTCCAACACAACTCCTACCGTCTCGTGCTCCCTCCACACACACACACACACACACACCTGGAAGGGGCGGTCTCTCCCTAACTCCCACCAACAACATTGCCTAAATAACTTTAAAAATGTACTAAACTGTGCACATCTGATAACGGACATAACTATTAACTTGGACACGCTGCAATATTATCATTAATATTTACATTAAAACATTCCTTTGACACTTATAACATTACTTTGCAAGGTAAGCACAACCAAAATAAGTTTGTAAAAGCAGAAGTTGAATACTGTTTCTGTGCTCCTACAATATTTTTGTATAATACCATTACACCCTAAGCCAGAGGTGCCCAGTACGTCGACCGCAGTCGACCGGGCAATGCTGGTAGATCGCGAGTCATTCATAAAAAAAAAGATCCAGCTCCGTTAAAATAGACAAAACAGGTTTTGATCCCTCCTCCCTTGGCCTCCCTGCGACCTATCGCTTTCCAGTCTGTTATCGGAGTGTTCACAAGGGATATGACAGCGACTTCCCTCCGAGTAGCGAGTTGAGAAAGAGAAAGGTCATGTATTATTGCTACAAAAACATTATCTCGCAGTCTTAGTGTAGCCAACTCGTTTCTAACATGCAAAAAGACAAACAAATGCGTCTATGGTCAGTGTATTTTTGATCTTTCCGATCGAGACGAGATCTCTCTCCCCCGTCTGTGTGCGAGGGGGCGGGGCAGTTTACACTACGGGTGGGCGATACCACAAAATCTGGATTCGATCCGATACCAAGTATTTCAGGGCCAGTATCGCCGATACCGATACTTTTTAAAATGAAAAGCGTCTTACTGTATGTACTTTCATATAGGGCGGAGCTGCATGACATGATTTTTGAGCTTAAGGCATCATAAATAGACTAAATCTGAATTCCTTTTCATGAATAAAGACAGGACAGTTTTTATAGACAAATACACGTTTTAGTTTTGCAAATTTAAAGTGCAAACATGAAAACTAACAATACAAGTGGCCAAAGTAGTGAACTGTGTTCTTGCACACATCACAGTTCGCTAAGTTTTAATTGCCAGTTGTGAAATTGCTCCACACAACGCTCCTCTTTCTCTCAGCGATCATGCGCGTGTGTGTGTGTTGCACTCGCGAGTCGCTGGCTGCTGCTGTCCTGCCCTGCTGCTGTCCTGCCCTGCTGGCTGCTGTCAGTCAGCTTGATAATCGGCGTTCAGGCAGGGAGCGCGCTGCGCGTGCGCGAGGCTCGAGGAGAGGAGGACAGCAGTGGATAAGAAAGTGAAGAAAGTGAAAGAAAGTGGAGAAGAAAAGAGCATATACTTGTGTTAGTCAGCACATAGTTTTTTGAAGAAATTGACGAGTAGAGGAGACGGGGAAAAAAAGTATAAAAGTATCGATCCTATTGGCTCTAGTATCGATATTTTGAAACGTAACGTAATATCGGAAGTATCGATATTTTGGGATCGATCCGCCCACCCCTATTAAATTGAGCGAAATGAGGAATGGCTAAAATGGATGATCTGTTTGGTATTTTGAAAAATGAAAAGTATAAATGCCTTATATAGGTATGGTCCTACACTATATTATTCAAATATAGCATGATAGGTCCACTTTAAGTGGTCCTTGGTATGAAAAAGTTTGAGAAACACTTTTAACAAGTTAAGAAAAGTTGGTCATGGATCGATGTTTTGATATGAAAACTAAACTCTTGAATCATCAGTACACTCTTCTAATCAGAAAAGAGAAATAAATCGCACCTTGTTGTCTAGGAGCCGAGTGTAGCTGAATTCCGGAAAGCTTCTCTCATCAGGGTCGAACAGTTTGAGCACCAGGCGGACCGAGCTGGGTTCTGAAGGCCGGTCCAAACACTTCTTCTCCTCCTGAACAACACCCGGGGGGGGCATCACCTCCACCGGGGCCGGCTGGGTGGGGAGAGGGGCTTCACAGGACAGCGTGGTGAGCTGGACCCTCCGAGACTCTGCCATCACAGCTGATAACACCGGCAGGGTGTGTGTGTGTTTCAACCATGGATGTATAATACGAGGTTTCAATCAGGCAGAAAGGGATCCATTAGGTACAAACATGTGCAGGTGTGCGCCACGTTTTGGTCACGTGATCGCCTCCGCACGCTGCAGCCACTCCTTGGTGGAAATATCAGTGGAAATATCAGTTATATGAATAATTAATTCGAAAAAACAGATAATGGACATTATTTAAATGAATATTAGTCTGGTTTATAAGCTATTTCCTTAATGTCAAAACAATTGTTCTTAAAGGTGGGGTAGGTAATTTTGGAGAAACCAGTGCGCTAGAATTTGAAAATACACAACCGGAAAAAATCCGGCCCGTCATCCAAGACAAACGAATGCGCACATAACCAATGAGGGCACGAGATAAATTTGTGCACAGATGGACGGCTGACAGGCAGGTAGGTCATCCAGTTATTTTAGCCGGGCCGGCTATTGTCAGAGCATATATTCATTCATTGCTATCGGATGTTAAGAGCATTCCATGGAATATAACAAAAAGTGTTTTCTGAAATAAATTACATACCCCACCTTTAAGGAAATAAAATACAAATGAGATTTTTTTTCCTGTGAGCAAATTAACCCTTAAAATAAGCAGTCATCTTGAGTGAAAGTACTGATACGACACTGTACACATACTCACTTTTAAGTTAAAGTACTGCATCTAGAATCAAATGTAAAGTGTAATGTAGTTTAAGTATTAAGAGTAAAAGTGTTCATTGCAGAAAAAACTCAACAAATAGCCTATAAATATTGATTGTACTTGTAGGCTAAGTACAAAGTATACCAAAACATTTACATACTCAAGTAAAGTAGGCTACAAGTATATCAAAAGTATCCTGAACGACAGTTAAGTGTTAATGTACTTAGTTACTTTACACCTCTGAACATGGATATATTTGAGAACTTGTTTATAAAATGTACCCTTTTTCAGCAGTTTTATGTTGATGATACTCATTGATATATCTATTGTTTCTCTTGTATTTATTTGCATTGCTGTTGAGGTAATCCAAAAGTAATTTAATGTTACATGGCTTTTATATATATTTTTTTTATAGGTAGCTAATTGTAATAGATTATTTTGTTAAAGTAACCCTCCCTGAGCCTAAGTTAGACAACAAAAACTAAAATGTCCATAGAAATGATCCATTGTGATTCCATCATGCACAGTTTTTGAGTTGTAATTCTCTGTATAAAATCACCTGGAATATTTTGCAAATAAATTAACA
>NW_011369097.1:411246-411523 GCF_000735185.1 Notothenia coriiceps | reverse complement strand
GGGGGGGGGGGGTTCTCCTCCTCTTTCTTTGCACCCTTCCATCACTTCACTCCCAGCAGATGGTTTTGTTGGGCTCCAGTAGCCCGCCAGTGTCCGAATAAACTGATCCATTCTTCCTCTGTGTCCATCAGATCTGAGCATTTGTTTAAACATCCTCCCTCTTCCACACACACACACACACACACACACACACACACACACACACACACACACACACACACACACACACACACACACACACACACACACACACACACACACACACACACACACACAC
>NW_011369097.1:385664-411208 GCF_000735185.1 Notothenia coriiceps | reverse complement strand
CTATATATTTTATTGTTCTGTCCATGTTTGTGTCTTTAGCCTGTACAAAATAAAAAATATATATATATTATTTGGCGGCCCACTTACAATGCCTTCGCGGACCACTAGGGGGCCACGGCACAAAGGATGTCGTAGAACAAAACGTGATCCGTCTCTTAAATGTGTTTCAACCACAGACCTTATTTCCAGCTATTTTCCGAAATTCTATGGAGAAATTGCATTGCTTTTTTGTCGAAGGAACCGAAGTGGTAAAATGCTAACTTACTTCCGGGTTTCAGGACGCGTCACTGTGGCACTCTATACAGTGCAACCAGAGTCTCAACAGGAGGAGATTTGGGTTTTAATATATTCTCCTTCAAGCCCCTCAAAGGCCTTGTTTAGTATTTTACTTGGTCACCAATGTTTCTTTGCAGTCCAGAAATCTTTAATCACAACCCGACCTCATTCGTATTTACAGACCACCACTATCTATATATAAATGTGTCCGAAGACTCAAAGCTAAACTTGTGACAACCAGTTAGCAAACAAGCTCCCAAAATAAAACCATTTTAAACTGATGCTATTCATCCAATTTCTCTCCTGGATTAATTTAAGACCGGTTTGTTAGTATTTAGGGTTTAGTTTAGAATATATTTTATTATGGCGCTCATTTTTAACATCACTTAGTTCTGTTCTTCACCTGAGGTTACCTGTCCCGTTGGGGAAACATGCCCTCAACAAGCAAATGTAGGTCCTTCATTCACATTGCAGTAAGGACATGGAAACACTACTGCTGAACAACATTCTCATTTTGTAGACAACACTAAACTGTGATCATGTATGTTACTAAGAAATAGAAATCTCCTTTGAACCACAAAGCCCTCAATATTCCTCTTGAGAGGAGGATCCGGGCATATTTATGTTTTAATTAGCAAACTAAGGTGAAGCAGCGGAGACTTAATTACTCAATTACTGCCTACAAGTTAATTTTTAACTATCCTGAAATGAGGTCAGTCATTATTTAGGCGATTGGTTGATAATTAAGAGTCTAATCTAAATTAATTGTTGGAAAGGCGGGTTTTGATCCTGCAGTGCGCTTTGTGCAGCCCAAAACCTCTCCAATTAAAAGTGGAGGGATTTAACGTATTGATGTTTTCTTTTTTTCCACAAATCTTTTTCCGACACATAATGGAAGCTTTGATAATTTAGAAAAGGAAATAACCCATTTCCAGAGTGTTATAGCTCCTTGTCTCTAATTATGAACTTTTCCTCCATCTAATTATAAGGGTTGTTTTGCCTCTGGCAGAATATTGTGGGAAAATTGTTATTGATTTAAAGTTATAATTCACCTCTTGTTTGTTACATTAAACATGGAGGCTTTGAAATTCTCCCTATGTGTGTGTATATATATATTTAAAGGGGCCCTATCATATTTAGGTTCATATTAGTATAGTGCCTCTCCTGTGACATGTCTCCATGCTTTAATGTTCAAAAGGCCCTTTATTTTCTCATACTGCCTGCAGCACCTCTTTTCACCCTCTGTCTGAAACCAGAGCCCAGTCTGCTCGGATTGGTTACCTGGCCGGCTCTGTTGTGATTGGTCAACCGCTTAGAGATGTCCCGCCCTTTAGCCTATCACGTACAATGTGTGAGCACATAGCAATGCAAGTGTAACATAGTGATGTCACTATGTTACAGAAGTAAACAAAGGAGTTCAATTAAAGCGTTTCAGGCAGAGGGGAGGATGTGGGAGAGAAACTCCCTCTGTAGGGAACACAGGAATGTTAGCCTTTGCAGACCATTTACATGCACACAAACCTATATAACACACTACAGGAAACGGCAAACCCCAAAAATGAAATTATGGCCACTTTAAAAAACAAGTGTAACAAAGCCACTTTTCCTCTGGAGCCATAACTCCATTTCAATTAAAAGTAACTTATCACCTTTTCCTAAAACGTGCCTAATATGCCAACAATGTTCCATGCTTGAAAGAGTCCAAAATGCCATTTTAATTGTTATCAGCGAGTCGGATCTCCCCCTTCACTCTCCCTCTTTCTCTCCTCCTTCTGCCCACCCCCACTCTTTTTTTCCTTGGCTGTCTTGGCACAAGCCACACGGAAATAGACCTAATTAACCCCCCTACCCCACAGGGAAATCCGCTATGCAAATTACCATTTTCAAAATAAAGTAATGATATCATTTGAGAAATGGTGACGGCAATTTTTCATGCACTGGCAAGTATTTGCATATACGTTTAAAGCAGCACAATCAATACCTTTCTTCTCATCCATTCATCATCGCGAAAATGTGTGTGTGTGTGTGTGTGTGTGTGTGTGTGTGTGTGTGTGTGTGTGTGTGTGTGTGTGTGTGTGTGTGTGTGTGTGTGTGTGTGTGTGTGTGTGTGTGCGTGCGTGCGTGCGTGCGTGCGTGCGTGCGTGCGTGCGTGTGTGTGTGTGTGGAAGAGGGAGGATGTTTAAACAAATGCTCAGATNTGAGTTTATTGATCAAGATATCAGATCATGCTTAACGCTCATGATATAACCCCATTTTCCCCCAGCTTGACAGATATGAATTAATGTCAAGACAGACATGATTTCTTCTCAGCTCCAGGATTCTCATATCATGTCTGTCTTGACATTAATTCATATCTGTCAAGCTGGGGGAAAATGGGGTTATATCATGAGCGTTAAGCATGATCTGATATCTTGATCAATAAACTCACCTCATGGCAGTCACTGGTACTAAGATGGGACTGTCTGCTGAGGGTTAAATGAGAAGGGATTGATACTGTAGCTAAAGGATGTCTCCAGGCTGGGGGCTGATTTTATATCCAAGGGTTTGACCACACAGAACCAACCTGCTCTCCTTTACCCTTTACTATCGGGATCATTATATCTTCTCTTATACTGGCTAAAAACATTGTAGAGCATGGTGTTTTATTTGTAAAATGATGATGCTAATTTAGCCTCAGAAGCCTTTTGATTAGGCAGCTGATTGAAGTCTGCTTTGGATTTTTGTGGTTTATCGAGTGCTTTCATTATGAAGGATTAAAGACAAAAGGGGGAGAAAAAACAAAGGAATTACATAATGACATTTTATTTCACCTTCTGCCACTTCCTTTTTGTATGACAGCTGACAGTGAAAATAACCATCACTGTTCTTGGTATTGGATATCAAACTGTTCAAGTTAAAAATAAAACAAACGTTATTGATTTTTTTGCCATTTCCCGGAGTGAAAGCTGATTGTGCATCATGATCCAAGGGTTAGAGCGATTACAATTTAATGGTGAGAGTTCTGTGTCCCTGGATAACCTCCTCTGTCTCATCTCAGCTTTATAGAATAAGCTTCCACTGTGTTGCTGCTGCCTTGTCTAGTAATGGATATTGGTTATCTATCGAAGTTGGACTTGACTGCTTGTCCCAAAAGATTTATGATTTGTGGAACAACCCCAGCGGCCGTCCACTGCAGCAGCCGCCCAGAATCCACCACACAGTGGTTGTTGCTGCAGACCATCTGTGAGCAGTTTTAGATGCCAACTCCATTAACTTGTGGACGTAAACTATGTTAGTGTGTTTACTTTTATGTAATCTTACCTAGCTGTTCTTTCTCCCTGCTTCATTTCTCAGGAACTGACATCAGCTCTCCTTGGAAGTGTCAGCGACTCGCGTTGCAATTAAAAACACAGCACATCTCACAGAGTCTTATCTGAGAGCAGCATTTTATGCTTATGCTGGCACAAGACAGCAGTTTCGAGGAACTCTCAGACAGAAAAGAAGCCCAGTCTATACTTATCAAGAGAAGAGAAACATGAACAGCCAGACAGTGCTCCCTTGTTGCTCAAGAGTGATAAGCGAAGCCAGAATATGAGGCTGTGTGTGAGGGCCTTATCAGTCTAGAGTCCTGGCAAATGCTGGCGCCACATGAGGCATGTTGCTGTGCGACAAAGGTGTGTGAGGGCAGATAAGAGTATATGTTTGAAATGCTTTGAAGATGAAATGCTTAACTCTTAGATTAAAGTGAGGTGGAAAAGAGAAGGAGAGGAAGATGGGTTTACAGAAATGGATGCTGACATCAGAGATGCATTAAGGACATCTTCATACCTTTTATGCACATTAAAAGTGCGATTGAAAAACCTGTTGAGATCATGATTTGCCCAGCTAAAGCCATGCATTGATTAAAAAAGACTTAAGCAGAATGTTTTTGCTTAAATGTGTCACTATCAAGTAAAGGTTGATTTGAGTTATTTGGGAATCTTATGGTTGTTTCTTACTTTGACAGTAATGTTAGCTAGCGGTAGCCATGTTGCTTCACTATAATGATGCTGGGGGAAGCCTAGTTTTGCGTTATATTTTTGATGCAGGTTTGCATTGTAACATGTGACTCAGTGAGGTTGAGAAACATGATATATATCCCTTCCGGTTTCACATCGGTCACAAATGTGGTTCTCCTGGGGAATCAAGGGTATCAAGACACTGACATCCACTGCAAGGCGTTGGTATTTGACTCTCTGAGGATGAGAATAAACTGGCCTAAATATATATTTAGGTAATCGACCTCAGGTCTGGAAATGTCAAATAAATGGAGTAAAAAGTACATTATTCACCTCTGAAAGTGAGTTAAAGGTAGCATTCAATGCAGTATCAGTATACATTAACATGTATCACTTAAGCTAAAAAGACATAGGCCTACTAAAAACTTGTAAAGTCCATCGTTTTTCTGTACATGCGAGAGGAGGGTCACCAGTTCATTAATTTAAGCTCGTCTAAGGTAAAAATCCACCCACTGGCTGCAGTAAAAAAGCATCTCGGTTTGGCTCTGGACGTGAACCAGTGTCTGAAACTCCTGGCGTGTTGAAATGCTGAGCTAGTATTTTTATATGCTAATTGATTTGCATATCTGCGTGTAAACTGTTGAAACCTCAGTGGGCGCCAGGCTTGATTTTAGTTTCTTCAATTGCCAGAGAAGTTATTGGTGCTGCTGTTGACCCAGAAAGTGTCTCTCAAATAATCAAAAATACATTAAATGTCTCTGCCGGCATAAAAAATGATATCCGAACTTCAAACAGCATACAAGTGTCTCTAATCTACCAAATGAACTATGTTGTTCTGATTTAATATGTTATACAATACGGAGCCTTAGCAACATAAATACTATTTCCTCAACAGCTTGGAAATCCAGGACACAGTTTCCATTCTCCTCATTCACATCCTCCCATTGTGGTTTTGGTTGGTGAGTTGAAAATGTGTCTGAGTCTTGTTTTAAAGTTTTCCAGAAGATTTTTTATATCATTTTACTGAAGTAATTATTTGATGGCTTTTAAAAATAGATTTTCTATCAATTGTCAATCAAATGAAATAACACCATGTCTTCATTCAAAGCTTTTTTATTTAATAAATCCACTTTTTGAGAGGCATGGCACAAACTGAAGATATTGTTTGCACGTCGGTCGGTTGTCCACAGGCAGAGAGTAGTGTTGACAGGTATTTCATCAAAGCAACGATAAGAAACTGAAAATGGCTTTCAGCCGCATGAACAGTCAGAGCATCATGCTCCTTATTAATGTAGCACTCGGCTCTAATGTCTTTTTGTCTTTCCACTTTCATCTTCTTTCCATTTTGTTTATCCCATTCATCATTGTTTTTCTTCTGAAATGCTTCTCACTTCTGTTGTCTGTGAAGGACCATCCATTTGTATTCTTTGTCATTTGCTAGATGTGACCGTTTTAGGGTATAACCTTGACACCAACAGTAATTTTATTCACAAGGGTTATATTTAGAATCGACTTGAGTTGCCCATAAACAAACATACTCAAATATTTGCAGAAGTTTCTATACAACCTGATGCTGCCTTTTGGAAAGTTTGTATTCATGTGTGGGTGGATGACTAATAAAATCAGGTTGCTTCTGTTGGTCTGAGCTAGCTATGGGTGCTGTGAGTGAGCGAGCAGCGTGGGTGAAGCTCCCTATCTATTGAGGGAGAGAAAACACATGCAGCGCTGCACTCGCTCTCAGAATGAGCCCACTTCAACAGCCCATACAGCTGCCATTGATGAGAGCGGCACTTTCGCCCCCGTCTCCCCCATCGAGCCACATTTCATGCATTAGAGACTTGCTTGAAGAGAAGCTGCAAACGTGGAAGCAGACAAACATAACAGAGGTCAGGTTGTGCAAGCTTTCCTGTAAAACGTGCTTATCTTGCCATCTGCTCCATGTATCCTGGTGCAGTAAATGATTTGGGGTGTGTATGTGTGTATATAGGTGTAGTAAATATTTTCTCATCTGCTTCTCGAGCTATCAAAGCTGTCTGCACGTTAAACCTGAAGGGCATGGAGTGGTTTAGGAAGCTATGGCTCAGCAGGACATTTTTCTGATTGGATGGCAGGTGGGGCAATAGAACAGGATGATCATGATGGCCCTTTCAAACCCTGGAGGGGAATAAAGTGCTGCTTGTCCACACATGCGGACTTTAGAGAGCAGGCATTGTTCCTGACACTCACAAGCACTGTGGCAGGTAAAGTCATGTCAAGGCCAGACAGTGAGTGATGCCAAAAGACGATGAGGAGCCATGCCAGTTAAAGCAAAGGCTCCTGCCAGCAATGGCAAATTGTCAATATAATGCTCTTTGAACGACAATACACTCTGACAGGCTTCTATACCTCATGTCTTCCATGGCTTGTTCACTGGTTCCTTTATTGTCAGATGTACCCTGACAGCCTTTAAGTTGAGCTGAATTACCCTTTCATCGACCAAAGCCATCATGTCAAAAACGTACTGTATGGATAATGAACTGGATGGATTTTGTGAATGAATGTCTCTTGCTCCAATTTTCAGTGCGAGCTACTAGGTGAGGCAGGAATGTGTTCAAATTTCAACCATTTATTCCCGAACTGGCTATTTAAACTATGTATGCATTTTCCGAGCACATTCTGTTCATCCTTATGGTGGAGGATAAGCTGTACATTTATGTGCCACCCTTGCACAAAGTTTTTGTCTCACACATTTGACATTTCAAGTCAAAAACTCAAGTTTTAGCTCTTATTTCAGTGATTTAAAATTATTTTGGGTGTAAACGAAAGGCTAAAAATTCTTAGAAAAATGTGTTTTTTCTGGAAGGAGAATAGTATATGGAGTTCCCCATGGTGGCTGGTTGTTGCTGGCTGGCACATGGATGATCTCACACTGTTGTGTCCCACATAACTCAAACCTGTCTCTCCTAGAAAAAGTGTTCCACTTCCCCACAGCGGTTCAGCGATGGCTTTCAAAACCTCCCCAATATCCCGTTGTTTAGAACAGTTTGGGAGACAATGATGGATGCCATGTCAGCAGTAAGGCTCCCCATGGTCCACGTGCACAACATCACCTGAACAGGGAACTCATTGACTCTGTCGAGCTTCAGGCAATCTGTGACAGCACTGGCACATTTCTCCACATATTTGTGGGTTACCCCGCTTCAGTCCACAACCCCAGGGTGCTCAGAAATAGTCCATTTTTTTGTCAGGCGTCGTAACCCACCAGCTGGTTCGTTTATCTCTGCAGATGGAGGATACCCATCTCTGAGTGCACCAATTAACCTCATTACCCCATACTGGGAACCCGAGAGGAGAAGATAAAGAAGCGCTTCAACGCTCATCAGAGGCGGCCTTTGGCAGGATGAAGACACGTTGGCGAGGGACCTTCTTCAAAGCCCTGGAATTGGATCACACCTTTGCCCCTGGGATCACTGCAGTGTGTGCAATGCTCCGTAATATTTGCATCACTGCGAGGGACATCTTGGTGTCAGCTGAGGAAGAAGATCCAGTGCTACCACCACCACCTGTGCAAAGGTATGCAGCATCACAAGGACTGACTGGCGGTCCTGAAGTGTCCACCAGGATTATTTTATTTGAGTCAACATGACTTGTTCTCTGCATTATTGTTTGCACATGCAGTAAATAAATCAAGACATTTAATTTGTTGGGCTGTTTAAGAAACAGTATGTAATGAATCTGAAAGACAAAGGGGCTTCAAACTGGTCAAACTATTCCTAATAATAAAATGTCCTAATTAAATTGTTTAGTGAGAATAACCTGATGGCTATGTCTTTTATTTGTGGCCTGCATGTGTGTCATTATTCCTTTCTATGTAAAAATCTGTGTGCGCATTATATTTGGCTGGTATATTTCATTTTCAGATGCACTTGGTGTTCAGTTGCGATCACTTACACTCAACATGTATGTCATTGTGTTGAGAAAATGTGAATCTGCATTACAGTGAAAAAACAATGTGTTGCAAGTACGAAACAAATGTACTGTGTGGACATCTTGTGGGAAGATGGGGTTTGTGCAGTGGAGTGAGTGTAAAGACACTTTGTGTTGAAGAAATGCGCTACTCAATACTATTTGTTTCACTCTGCCACTGAAGGGCTCTGTATTGGACTGTTTAATGAACACAAAAGTTGTATTTCTTCTTAAGCATGTCAAAATGCAGAGGTATCGTTTAATTTTGCTCATAAAGCAGCATCATATTCCTTAGTCAACATGCCCCCTTCCCCTCTTTTGGCCTTTTTAATGGGTAGCTGAGAGCCGGAGAAGGACATGGACTCTTCTCCTCACGGGGTGAGCATTTAAGAAGGGCCAAGACATGAGGCTACAGCAGTAGTCTGTCCATCGTGTGTCAGCACAGCTTTAAGCAGCAGGGGTGGGGGGTTAAATTAGGCCCCTATTGCCTTTTGCATAACTTGAAATGCCAAGTAGCTGCTGTTTCCATACTACAGTCCCTGCCTGTGCCTTTGGGGATTTTTTTACTTCATTTTACAACAATAATTAGTGTAAAAAAAGGCAAACAAAACCATTTAGCAAATGATGGTATAACTTGGTGTTTTGAAAATTCGAAACCATGATCTCAATGTTTTACAACTCAAAAGCTGGTCCGCGGACAGCGTACAAGTAGAGATTAGCATCACACCAATTTGTAAACATATTTTGCTGTTATCATTTTTTGTTGATTAATCTTTCCACATACCCCCTGGCATTGCATACCCCCTGAAGTAAAATCTCCCCTGATTGGTAATTGCTGCTCTAACACTCTCAACAGACAATAGACAATAAATAAGTGCCTGATTTTTCATTATTCATGCCAAATGTATTTATTGAATTGTACAGCACACAATAAACACAAAACACCCTCTCGACAACTGCTCAGAAACTTTGTGTACATTTGTATTCTTTCTATTAGCAGTCTGCGTCTTTGTTTACCGCTTGGATCCATTGTCTGTGTACTCCTTGAACAAACAACCACATTAAAGCCCACTGGCTGACTGTTTTCCCAATAAATTAATTTACGGTAGACAATACACAACCTGCAATAGTACTGGCAGAGAAGACATCTACTATAAAGGCAAAAATAATACTGCTGTAAATGACTAATGTGGTAAAAGGTAAGTAGCTCTTTACTGATATGAGCTCAGGTTTTTTCTGACGTATTAGTACAGCTCAGTCTTTATGGAAGTAGTCATCCTGCTCCGCTTTTCTTCTTGTGGTGGTACATCCCAGGAGTAAAGATTTTTGTTTGAATGAATATGCTGTCCAAATTTTATTCCATCCACACATCTTGTTATCTTATTTTCCGTCTAAAGTCTCTTCTCTCAGGCACGCGCCATCAGGAGGTGTCCAAACTTGCCATTTCCCTTCCTCCCATCTTGCCTCCTTTTTCTCTCTTTCTCCCTGTAAGCAAACCCAGTGCTATGCGTGTCCAGGCTTTGACAGGTAGGCTATGAGGGCCACAACCACCCCCACATACATCCCTGTTCCAATGGTGATGGAAAGAGCAGCCAGGAATAGGGCTCTCCTGGAGCCCATCCCGGCTCTGGAGAAGTCTCCCTTAGCGATAGCCTTGCCTGTCTGACAAAACAAAGCAGAGAGTGAAATGAGCCGGTGTGTTACTCATCAGCACAGGATGTATGAGTAGGTGTTATAACCAAACTTAAAAGAGAGAAAACAAGAAATTATCTCGGGAGACCATTAGTAACCATGGCAATTAGGGTCATTATCCCTCGAAATGTGTTATTTGGGTGTTTTGGTTAATGATGAAAAAAACGTATCCCTTTTTATTTATTCTTCTGACACATTATTTTCTGCTATAGTATAATTGCCTCTGAAAATAATAGTTTTGGATGTTGCAAAACCATTAAGATAATGCTGTGCTTTGCTTGAGGTCAGAAGATGCGATTGTAATCTTTTCGGAGCAGAAAGATGCTGACGAAAAACTATAGGCTATGGCTGCAACAATTTAAAATAATGTAATGGCAGTGCACTGCTCACACAGAACATACTGCGGACCAACACCTCAATGTTAATGGTTTAAATGTGAATACAGAGGTATGACAAGTGGTCTGAACCTGCTGAATTTACATATTCAATCATTTGAAACAACTGCAGGGAGGGTCACAGGATGGAAAATGGGCTGCCGTATGCACTTGTCTGAGTGCTTGTGCTCGCTGACCTTAAACAGGATGCAGTGTAATGGGAGTTAATGACAGGCTTGAGGTCTCTGGGCCTTTACCTTGTGAGAGTAGTAAAAGGCAACGATGCCCAAGGGCCAGAAGCAGCAGAGCATGGAGAAGATGGCGAGGCCCAGGTAATCGCGGGGGGGCAGCACCATGAAGTTGTCCTCGCTCTCACTGTCACTGGAGCTGTCACTCTGAAAGAGGTTGATGAAGAATCATTAGCTGTCAGAAAACGAGAGGATGTTGCACTTTTTAGACATGTCTGCTTGAATTACGAAGCACAATATTTGAGACAGACATTGAAAAACTGAGCCAGAAGGTGAGTGCAGTGATCTTGAGACTGACACCTGGATAATAGAGGGGCACGGTTGACATGTGTAGATATCAGGTGTATTTTGGACATCTTCAAAGTGGTTTAGCTTGACAACTTGTGACCCCCCCCCCCCCCTCCCTCTAGGCCAGTGTGTCTACCCTTGTTTCACCACCATCCAGGACAGGATGTGCTCAGCCGTCCAGAAAGGATTTGGTGCCTCTGTCAACACCCATGAGCGGCCTGACAGATGGCACGGGATTAATGGATTGTTCCATCATTGCGAAGTGACGGGGGAAACAGCAAGAAGACAGTGTCATTTATGTACTAAATTGCTTCTACAGCATGAGAGACCTCCACCATCTCTCCTCAATACACCTGGCATCTTACAATACAGCAGATGTTCAAATGACTCCCAATACTGGGCCTCCATAATCTGGCCCAAAAGAGTGGGTTAATGCATGATAGATCTGAACGCCACTCAGACTGCATTGGCACAACGCCTGCAGCGAGGATGGCAATGTGACTGCATGGGTGACCTTTTAGGAGGACGCTGCCGTACTTCTGTTGGCTGTCCCGGCGACATAGTGGATGTTTGTCTAAATAAATAGCCCCCATAAGGAGCAGGTTTCATTTGTTAGTCTTGCTGCCTGCAGGGATTAATCAAAGCGGGGAAAAGGAAGGCACAAAACAAAAATCAATATGTAAGGCAGGAACTGAACCAGCCATTTTAGAGGTAATTAAAGAAGAGGTGTGCAAAGCAGAAAAGAACCATACTGAGGACCGCCCACAATTTATTTTCTTAGCTTTCAATCTGATCTAGATACACCAAACCACTTAATGTAATGTAATTATTGTGTGCTATTTTTGGACTTATCTGTCTAGAAACCTTATTTAGATGTTAGAGTGGAGGATAGCAGTGCTGTGCTATCCAAACAGCTACCTTTGCCAAGAGAAGATTATGAAGCTCTCTGTTATCTGCTTTATGAACGCTCTCCACCTGGACTGCCGGGTGTGATCCATCAAAACAGCAGCTGGTCATAACCACATAATCTGACATCACATGATTAAACCCGTGGGTACAAACAGCAGTAATCTCCTTTTATCTTTGAAGCAAGCCCCGATAAGAGTTGTGAGTGACTGGTGCATTCAGGACCACTGAAAGTCTGCCTGACACTGAGTCCAACTGGCTGGGGATACACTCCCATTCTGCTCTCCTGCCAGTAAGTGATGGGGCTCCGCGGAGACCCAGTGCCTTAACAACCCTGTCACAGCACTCAGAGGCCTCGTCATAGTCTGCAGGGGACATTCGGCTCTACACCCTGTTAGTTGTGGAAATCACACACACACACACACACGCTCTTGTTACTTTTTTACCTACAATTTATTTTTGCTGTGTCACACAGATGTCAAACCTCTGCTGACAAGCTATCTATTGTAATGTTATACAGGGAGTTTTTTCTGTGTGTTTCTGAGTGCTAACAAGGGATTGTGCACCATGGGAATGTACACGATCATTAAGAGTTACAGTAAGAGACAGCCCGCAAAAAAAACAGTATCATGATGGAACAGCCGTAGACCATATCCTCGAATATTAGCAATTTAGAATGAAGCGGTTGTTTTGCAAGTCAAGTAAGTCTCAAGTTGTTGCACACTATTCCTTCAATTCTTCCCCAAATGAAATGCACATTTGAACATCAGAGTAATAATATATTACGTTTAATCGGATGAGTGGATCTGGGAAATAAAGTTTTAATAAATGGGAATAAAGTAGTTAAATTGGTTGTTCAGAAAATGTAGGGAAAGACCTTTTTAAATGACGTACTTTTCAACCGTTGGGCTTGGGGGAAAGTATAAAGCATTTTCAACAAAAAAAAGCTGAAGCGAAAGTAAACACAAGCAGAAGAAAGAACCTCAACTGTCTTCATAATGAAAATATTGAAATATATATCAATATATTTTTGTCATAAAAAATACAATATATGTAGCCCATATGACGACATTTGACTGGCCTATGTAGACTATTGGTTGGCGCTGCTTTTTAATGAGGTTTCCTAAAAGTCTCATATGCAGGCTACTGCTACAAACAATTGTTATGTTAAGCATTGTAGCCCGTCACAACATTACCAGGCAACTGTTTTAAAATTGAAGAATACAATCATGAATTGGAGGACTGGCATGAGAACATTGCATTAACAGGACGCTACTATTCAAAATCAGTGGGAACAGTTGTTACAGCAAGTTGAGATTCAACTAGCTAGTTGTGTTGTATTCCTGTTTCCACAATAACATGGAACGGACTATATTCAGCTGTAGCCACTGCTAGCCATTTTTGCTAACAGCTACAGCATTTTTCATAAACGTCTTTGTTCTAAATGAACTGAAGTTTATGTTGTTGTTGTTGTTGGCAACACATTAAGCACCTGCATTTCAATTGTGTAGCATATTAGTCTGTTAGTATTGAATCAAATTTTTATGTTAGTCGTTTTTATTGTTTATTCTTTAACACATGATGCAAACATGTGTATGATTCTCATGTGGTTGTTAAGCATATTTTAGTGTTTTTTACCAATTATGAAAATGTGTATGTAAGTGCCCTCCAAAGAAATACAGTCTGCCCAGTGTTATCTATCAATTTAATCAATTTCTGGCCATTGAAGTTAATGTCAAGTTGTAATTGATTATTTATTTTATTTGTTCAAGTCAGTGCTAGTGCTTGAATGTATTACTGGAGTTTAAGTCGTGACTTGACAGGCTATGCTCTGTTCCTTTATATAAAAAAGTTTCCATTTCTATAAAGGTCCTCTGAATATTTTGTTTGATGCATCAACACAAATCTGGCACTGTTTGTGTGATTTCCATGAGTCACGAAACTTTTTTCGTGACTCATGAAGATTCGAAGATTAGACAGATGAACACACACGTACACACATACAGTCGTGCAGAAAAGGAAAATAAAGAAACGCAGCTGCTGAGCAAGAAGTCTCATATTCCAGTTGGGAAATTCTACTTTTATCTGAGCGCTGTTCATCAGATTCATTTGCCCTTTTGAATTGACTTGGAATAACTTTAGCTCCAGGCTCGCCTGCTCCAAAAGCCATGCATCAGTCCCACGTAATAGCCTCACAGCATGGCCTTACTTATAGCAATAATGGCAGTCTCTGCCATGTCTCTATCTATCTGCCAGGCTTCCGAGTGACAAGCGCTGGCGCGATCATCAGCCCAGTTAGGGTGCTATACGTCTTCCTCTGGATGAAATTCGATTTCTTTTCCACATCTGAAAATACTTTGCTCTTTTGCAGTCTCACTTTTTCTTTGGAGAGAGTAGTTATAGTCCTAAAAGAACAAAAACTTAGATAATCTCAGATGTGTCATTTTTTTTAAAGAATGTAATTATAACAAAAAGAGCGAACAATTACCCTGCATTAGATTCTAAAGACTCCAGTAAATTGACAATTTAGAGATGAGAAATGAGCGTGAAACACACTGGCAGTCCATTAGAATGGAGAATGAAATAATAGGAATCACTACACACGCCAGGACTCACTTTCTGCTGAAAGATGTCCCTGACAGTTAGGAATATGTGTTGAAACGCCTTTAATTTCATATAACACATTGTAATAGTTCGAGCTGCTAAATGGCCCTTACTTGCATCAACTTGCTCTTTGAGCAGCGTAGTCATAGTCATTATTCCCATAGAGTTTGTAGCAGGAGTAAGAAAACTTTTATAAGCATGTATCAGGCTACAAATGAATTGTATACAGACTCAGTATATCAGACGCCAACATCCATCATTACATATATTACCACTGAAGCTGCAAAGCAACATGCATTTTTCTTTAGTGTGACCTCTGACCTCATACTCAGGACCCTGCTCCTCCTCCACATCGTACGACACCGTCTGTATCTTAGCATCCTTCTCTCCTTGTGTGCTATCCAGGGGGTTCTCTATGGCAATCCCATCCAACCCAGTGTCCTTACTCTCTGTGAACGTGGTCTCAAAGCTCTCACTCTTGGAGTCCTTGCTGTGGAGACTCACGTCGTCCTTGTACAGGATGAAGTTGGGCCTGTAAAAGGCCTCCACAGCCAGATGCAGAGATGTGGCGTCCAGGAACTGTTGAGTCTTATGCTTGCCATTAGTCCCAGTGTAGTAGTAGCCAATGAGGCTGTCCTGGTAGGGCTGGCCCGGGTAGTCACACTGGTAGCCCTGGTAATCGTTGTGCACTGCTTGTCTGCTCGTTTTGTCTAGCAGGGGGTTCTGGAGCTCGCTGAGGCTCTCCATGTTGGCAGGTTCAAACGTCTAATAGATCACAGAGTGAAGTCCAAAAGATATGTGTCAATCTGGTAGCTGGAAACAAGAACAGTTACAATTAAATGTGATTGATATTAACTTTAAAAGCAAAAACTATTATGGCATATTCTTGGGAAAATGCAGTTTCATCCTATAGCTTTCTGGTCAGACTTAATTTTATGGTTTTCAGTAATGTAATAATCTAGGACATGAATTCAGGACACAAAATATTTTATATGGCTTGGCAATCAGCATTCCTCTCACAAGCTCTTCACCAGTCTGGGCCATAAAATCACCATCTGCTGTACGTTCAACTGTTGCATATCACACCCTCGGATCCAGACAAACATGTAGGGGGAATATATCTTCCACATGTCACGGCTGCAATATAAAAAAATCTGAAAAAATCGATGCAGTTCCTGCTGTATTTTGCACTGCATACTGATCACTTTGACTGTCTGCTAACTGGCCTCTCAGAGTCCTGCTGTATGTTTTCAAATGATTTGGAGAAGATTTAAAAAATGAGTGCTTTATGTTACAAAAAGCGCCCAGTAACAATGTCAGGAGAGGCCGTCACTAAGGCAACACGTCTGCCAGTGAAGGGCTGTGAAATCTGAGCATGTCCAGATTTAGAAAAGCCAAATAACATTACTTTGGTTTTAAATTCCAGCACCAATGGCCAGTCCCTTTTGGCGAACAAAGAACTCATCCAGCAAATCAGGTCAGAGTCATTAAAAGCTTTTTGTTGTTGAAAGTGCTGTCGTGAAAAATCAGCTACAGAGTGGGTTACAAGAAGAAATTGAGAAAATTGTTGGACATTTACAAAAAAAGGAGGTATGGCAGGGCTTGATTTATGAGCTTGGGGAGGCAATTGAGTCACACAGACCTGGACACAAAGAAACTAGGCTGGGCAAAACAACACACAAAAATTAAATGCCATCTGTAGTGCAAAAACCTTAAAAATAACCTCAAGAATTACATCAGTGCCTCTGACACACTCACAAGAAACCTACAAAATAGGAATAAGCTGATATTTATTGCAGAGTGCTGTATTTGTTTGCATGAATCTGCATATGCAACCTCTTCCTGGTCTGCAGAGGAGACATGCAAATCTGCGGCAGACCTTTGGCCTTGTGACCCCTGAGAACAGAAACTGATGCAGTCACAGTCAGAGCTGTTGGGTGCGCAGAAGCGTGAATAATGTGGGCTAGTGGTTGAATCTGAGCCCACACAGTGCACACACACACCAAAGACTCGGCTCAGTATCTCCACTACTGTGTCCTGCGGTCTCCATTCGCCCATGCTGCCGAGCCACTCTCCAGATAACAGTGAATTACATTACACACTACATTAAACAACAAAAACCACATCCAACAAATAATTCATCTCACACCATGAAGATGTGCACTTAGCACATGTGAGTGTGTGCTTAGAAACAATTATTAACAGCACATACATCTTCTCCTGTCATTGTCTTTTTTTAACTATAATTTATTCACATATGTCACTGCCTCTCACACACACACACACACACACACACACACACACACACACACACACACACACACACACACACACACACACTTCTTATATTGATGACATCGCATGGCATCTTGTTGTTTTTTTACCTCTCATTTAAAAGGCAAATACTTCATAAACAATTGTTGTATCTGATCATGAAGGAAATCTTCATATCTTTACTGGGTTGCTCTCTTTTCTTATATAAAGATCTGATAATATACCCTGGAATTATGGGCGAAGAATATATATTTTGGAAAGTAGTGGCTATAAATACCCCCGGAAAATCATCTTACCTGTAGTGGAAAATCGTCCCGCAGCTTTGCTCAGCATCGTTCCTCGGCGCAACTGATTCGATGGAGAAGGACGGACGCACCTTTCCACTTCACATCATCAGTTTTGGAAAAACTGCCATCGCAGCGGAACATCCGTTTAAAGGCAACTTATTCCGTGTCTGTAAGACCTGACTTTGCTCGCTTAGCTCTGCCTGCCATGGCACCGCGGCTGCGTCTGACAGGTAGATTTTACGCACAGCAGGCGATCACACTGAGCTCATGCTCTCCAGTACAACTCTGGCTGAGGCTGAGCCGAATCCAGCCAGCTGATTGGCTGCACGAAGCGCGAGATACACTCTTAACACCGACCACGGATTTGACATATCCAAACACTTCGTGCCTTGCCTGGGCGTCTTCATCCAGCTCAGTGTCTAATGTGCTGGCTGCGGTTTATCGCCCACCCAGAGGAGCTATTTTGGCTGATTGCATTGAATCAGTGTTGATAGCCCCTGAAATATATTTGAGATCACACGAGACGTTGCATTCTCACAAGATTAGTTTCCTGGTGGAATAGCATTGTTTTGTATTACTTTCACAACTTAATTATGAGCTGTTTAAGTGTTAGTACTAGTACAGTAGTGATCCTACTGTGAAACGTAATAGGCTATATTTACAAAACCCTGTCTGCACAAAAAAAATTTCCCACCATGTGACTCAAGGGGGGCTCCATATTGCTCCCTACTGAGAACGCCCACTAAATGCTGAAAACACACAACAGGAAATTTTCACAGGACAGTTTTTTTTAAAGCTCTTCTAATGCTACATGAATTTTAGGATTCCCCTTCAAATAATATCAACAAATATGACAGACAAATTAGAAAATGAATCTTCTTGACCATGGTCCCTGTCGTGTGCTTGGCTTTAAATGGGTTCCAAATATAGACGCCACTAATAAATTCATTGCACATTTATATTTGATTAATATTTTAGACAAATTCCATGCATTTATCATGAGCCTGCCAATTTGGTGGTGCCTTAGCTCCTCTCTTTTAAGGTGCTTATGATTCCATGTCTCCATTTATCATTGTAAACACTGTTTACATAACATTAATATGGATGTATTTCACATGTGAGCAAATGGCTGACATGATGGATTTAACACTGCAAAACTAAGCCTAATTTGTTTTGATCCCACTGGAATAATAATGACATAACAGTATTTATGGGCTCTGTGGTTTAGACTCATAAAAACACACTAAAACTTATCAGAGGCTCTAAGTCTTTGGCCAAAACTAAAAGATTGATATATGGCCACTGAACACTGGACACATATCTTATTCAGAAGGAGCACTCTGTTCCACAGGCTCATAAAAATGTCTGGAGTTAATAATGTGCAAACCCAGGCTCTGTCACTTTCACTGGGAGATGCATTAAGGCGCTGATGAACACGTTATGGAGGAAACATGGAGCCGCATTTATAAGACTGGGCACACATGAGATGGTCCCTCCAAGAGTCACCTTGTGTTCACATGCACGAGGCGACATGGCATAACATCCCGTCCGTCCCTGTTGATGGATACCTCTCCCTCAGGAGACGAGTATATTAGAAGAGGGGCTGAGGAGGGGGCCAGAATCTGTCAACGTTTATCCATTACTCTTCGGTCTTACACTCTCTCTGTCAGCCTTCCAACGGTTTTCAGAGCAACGTATTTTAATGAGGATATTTGTCAAAATAGCAAAGGAACATCTGCAATACATTCAAACTTAAAATGTCGGACCATGAAGGTAAACCCAGTCAAGCTCAGTGGTGCCACATTAAGCATAATTTGTGAAAAGTAAAGATTTCTTCTTGATCCAGACTTTCACAGTGAATATTTATGGTCCACACTCTGTCCCTTTCTTCTGCTCCATTTTCCACTCTATATTTAGGCACAGTGTCACTACATAGCAGATGCACAATTTGTCAAGCCTTTTCCCCACGGAGCCTTGTAATTTTTTTAAACAAAAAAGATCATCAAAGCTGATTGTGATGGACAAAGAACAAAACAAAAGTGGAATAGGTTTTTACAGTTATTACCACTGATTGACTCTCCTCCATGTTTGTTATTGAAGCCAACTCTTGACACCATGAACTTTCCTCTGGCCCATTAACCGGCTTTAATCATTTGAACACTTTTGGGAATTAATCACCCTAATCCGATTGGCAGAGAAGGTATCAAACCTCTTAATTTGATCTGGCCTAGGCGGCTTTTGCAAAGAAAGGGGAGATTTAAGCAGCTTTTCCCACATGGCCGTGCTGTGCATTATTTCCTGTTTGATTAAACACTTTAACGAGGCGTATGCCAACAGAGGACCTCTGACCACTGAAACAGCCTGTGGGACTGATGAAACGGGAGCAAACATACACTTTTTAATCACTGTGGATGCTTGGAAGTACACATTTTCAGCATCATTTTACATGTGTGGGTTTACAGCAAAGGAGTCAATCAAGTCTTGTTTTTTCTGCTGCTGGTGTTCATTGCCGGCAGCAGGTGTTGCATCTATTTGGCCAAAGAGGTCAGTTTGCAGAAAACAGTGGGACTTCAATCCCTGCGGCGCCAGGTTCAGGTGCAAGAGCAGGAGGAGGCTCAGCATATGGGATAGGTTTTTGGCAGTAATAGAAACCAAAGCTCCTTCGGACCTGGAGGCATGCTGCCTGCCTCCAACTGAAAACTCATAGTAGGAAAGAAGGCCACAGCTACATTTGCCTCATATTCACTGATGAGCTGGCTGGCAAGCGGATGACTGAGTCATGTCTTGTGCAGAGTATGTCAATTACAGTTGGTGATCAAGTAGATGTAGGTGGGAAAATAAATGACAGATCAAGCTGAATGGTTTCAGGCAGTGGATTTCTTTTGGGAAAGGAGTGAATGGGCTTAAGACCCGACCAAAACAACTAAAGCTCTTTCATAAAGCTCCTTTTGTTTACCGTAAACACTGCTATCAGGCTCCTAAATTAAACCCAGCGAGCTGCATTACAGAGCTTGACTTTAGTTATTTGCTAAGGTTTGATATTGAGTCGGTATACACAGCATTAAAGGACATTGATTTATTGCCCTTTTTCATCCAGGGAAAATGAAAATGAGTTTGACTCCTACAGTAGGCTGTCATAATGAAAAACATAATAGTCGGTGAATGCCAACATTATGAGAAGCAATTTCATTAGTGTTAGAAAGTTGCACAGTGCACTCTTCAAGGTTCTTCCACAAATGTCCAATCAGAATATTAACAGCACAAGTCTGGAAGTGGGCCCATGCACGTCTGTGTGCCGGGTTGCTGGGGGATGGATGTGCGGGGGAGTCCCGAGGGAGCAGCAGAGGCTTTTTGGCTTTGCAATTATCCAACACACAAATGCAATATGTATCGAATTAGCTGGAAGCGCTCCATCAGGAGGGGAGAGGTCGGAGTTTGTCATCTACAGTTCTAGACAACACTTTGAAGCTCTACCCTAAACACATATCTCTTTAGCAGTGCAAAGCAAATGCAATGTGTGCAACTTGGGACACCATCCAGGCTGGAGCCTCAGTAGTTAACGTCAGTCATAATTAGGCTTCCTCCCACAGAAGGAAAGGGAATGAGGACAGTGGGGAGCTTCTCATCTGCACAGATCGTTCCACTCTGGAGAAACACTGTGTGCAGATTAATGGCATCCTCCACGGCGAGATTTGAAAACTTCCATTAATGGAACGCCAATGATAATTTATTTGGACAGCCGAGCGGCTTCTGTGTGAATAATGAAGTGGCCCCGGGATCATTAATATGATGGATTCCCTCTAATATAGGGATGCTGAGCCAGAAGTCCTAGCTGTAAAAACATAATATTAAACATAAAATACTAGCTGTGGACGTTGTTTTTGTTATTTATTTGATACTGTGTCCCTCCTTAAGGGGATTGAGGATTTTTTTTAAAGAAATAATACCGAGGTCTACCATTTGAAACGATAATAGTGCTAATGAGTTAATCCTGTGGAGAATGTATGCAGGTATACCAGGTGATGAGTCAGCCAGCCATGACTGCTGCTGAGCTACTTTCAGGGATAGGGTTTTATTCACAGTCTTTCCCATCAGTAAAAAAAAAAGAAGGAATTAACAATGAAGTGTGCCCAACCCTGCCAGAGCCGCAGTCCCTGATGTGTCTGCCTGCATATGTTGGAGCTCTCTGCTTTAACAATATCTACTAAACCATCAGAGCATCTATTAACCAGCAGGATTTAGCGTTGTGCCTTCAATATGCTCGTGAGCAAAACAGGCAAAGGCATATTTCTCCTTCCCTCTGTAGATTTGGGAATGTCAGGATTCTCATGTTATGTCTCGTTTGTAGTTTTGTATGTCTGGTTATGGGTGTTTTCCTCCTTGTATATTGTCTTGTCCTTCTTCCTGTGTTTTTCCCCTGTCGTTAGTTTCCCTGGTGTGTCTAATTGTCTGATTGTGTTCACCTGTCGCCCTTGAGTTTCTCCTCCTCTGCCCGGCTGTTTCTCGTCTTGTGATTACCCCTCCCTGTATTTAGTCTTGTCTCTTCCTGTGTTCAGTGTGGGTTTGTCTTTTGTTGGTGACTGTGGTCACCGGGGAGTGTTCCGTTTGTCTATATTATCCTTGAAATAAAGGCATCTTCAGCATTATCTGCATTTGGGTCCTGCTTGCTTCACTCACCGTAACAGGGAATACTGTGGAAGGGTTATTAATAGGTAATCCTATATGAGCGGCAGCAGGTTAAGCAAAGGAGCTCGCTGTGGGGCGGGGTGACTCATGGCCCCGTCTCTCTGCATCATGTCAGTTAACTGGAGACTGCACCTGTCACCGGTACCCCCCACCACCGCCTCCAAAACACATTTAGTGACCCCACATGGATGCTTGTGTCGCTGTGTGTTTGCAGCATGTCTTAATAGGGTTATGAATTAAATGTAATTAGGATTATGTGATTGGAATAAGAGAAATAACTGTCAGCCACATTAACATTTTAAAAAAAAATGGAAAGGACGTGATTTCTACATTGTCAAGATTTACTTTATTATTTTTTGATTTATTTAACATGGAAGATGAAACTTTGGATTTAGTGCTCCTCTTGTAAGAGCCAAGTCCTCCTAGCAGCAAAAATTATCTTGCATAAAAGAACAGCATCCCTCAATATTTCAAATGTGTTTTTTTTAAGGCTCCAAAAGGTATCCAGATAAGATTAAATGTGTTTGTAATCAATGGATAACAATTGCTTGACTGTTTATCCAAATCTGACTTAACTCTGTGTGTAAAAAGGTAAATGCGCGTTTTAATAGTCTGAGTCCAGAGCAGTCTATCTCAGTTTTGCTTGCTAAGCTCTCCAGCCCTATTGCAGTGCTGCCTCAGAGAATGTGGTTTATTTGTACAAAAAAAAGTCCAATACCTTTGTGCATCTAGCTGCTGTGGCACTAAGTCCAGTACAAAAGTTATTTATCAGTTTTTGTTGAGCACAACATAATTTAATGCGTTGATGATAAACAAAAATGCTGATGTGAAGATTGGAGTAGATAGATAATCCTCTGCAGAGTAATATATTTGCAAACCACATTCTGCCGAAACTAAAAACTGTAAAACTAATTATTTTATTTCATGAAGCTTACATTATGTATGCGCTGTAAAACTCCTGTTCTGCTTCCCCATCTGATTTGAATCAATAGCCACACGTTCCCTAATGTTCCTCCTTTAATGTCCTTCTCTGAGCTGTAATTTCAGGTTGCTTTATTATCTGAGGTTTGGCCTGCTCCCGTGTTGGCCCTTATTTAAAAAGCTATTTTCAGTGCACACTGTCACAGTCAGGGTGATGCTGTGCCTAATAAACAATAAAGGACACCCTGGGATTCCTGCGGGTGTCAAAAGGTCAGGAAGGACTACTTGTTGTGTGCGTAATCCTTCCTCTCATTTTCAAAAGCCTCTGATAGACCCACAGAGAGATGCAAAATGTTCCACATTGAAGGGCCAATCCGGATATAATTACAACACGATCTATGATGCTCTGCTCCTCGATCGTTTTCTGTGTCAATGGCTGCTCACAACTGCTCCACGGGATATGTGTTGACTTGGACAGCCTTTTAAAGAGAATCAATAATCGCATGTTGTAACCCCTGGGAGACGAGTAATCATCGGGATCTAAGATGAAGAAAGATTTCTGTAACTGCTCATCCGTTCGATCACTCTGGTCCAAGGCTCTTAAAATGACCAGTCTGCTCTGCTTTATTAGTTTGGTCATCTATCCTGGGTGATCCTCCTGAAAGGCAGTTGCTCGTGTAGCTCATCCCAACTGGGTCATTAGGTTGTCTTATTTCATGACAGCAATATTCCCTGCTCTCTTACACAACATAATAATTCAGTTAATGTAAAGCAATCAATAAGATCAACAAGACATTAAAACAGTTTCTGAACAGTGATAAGATGTGTCAATTGTGAGGATGGATAAGAAAGACTCTCTGTGGATCTGACTATGGATAATGCTTGGCAACATTGACATTGCTTTCCCTTGTTAAGCTGAATAATAGATGTGTCGCTATGTATAATTAATCTGAAATGCAGTATTTGTGGATTTTTTATTTTTTATGAGTTCAAGACTAGAGTCGTCCCAGCCACTGTCAATTTGTCAGTTGTTAATTTTCAACATCAAGAGAGAAATGGGATGCAGGATGTAATGAGAACATCACAACCACAATTAGAGCATGCATAACCACAGAGTAGGTGTTGCTTTTTTCACATTAGTATGTATTTTAAACAGAACATTCGTAGATTCACAAAAATATTGGCCTATGCAGTATGCACCCACAGATATGTTTTAAGAGATTGAAAACAATCTAAGTGGGACTCTAGAGATGCTGGACCCGGATGTTGAATCATTTTAACACTGGGGAGAGCTGGAAGTATACATATTTTAGTGGCATATCCATATTTTATTGCAGTTCTCATTATGATGAGTGATGGTTCGGATGGAGATTTAATCAGGTCCTTTTTAATCTTCCATTCATTTCATAATGACCTATTTCTCACTTGACATTGAGTCAAAGGTGGACGAGCTATTTAACTAGGGCACTGAAAACTGTCAGAAGGTTTTGCATAGAGCTCCACATCAGGGGCGGATCTAGACAAATATTCATGGGGTGGCAGGAGATTTTGAGGGGTGGCATCACCTGGCAGAAGTATATGCTGATGTAATCGCAGTCATATCAATCAATGTTAACTTGGAAAGCGACAATATTAATATTTTAACTCAATAACATAGGTGACATTATTGTGGCACATCAGTAAAGCCTTACATATAAATATATAAGGTGGCAGACATAAATTAATAAATTTTAACTGAACAATAACTGAATGAGTTTGTTTCACTCTTAGACCAGCAGGGGTACCAAATCTATGCAGACTGCAATAAGTACATTAATTAACTGTCTCATCGATGTTTGTCTGTATGAATATGATACTATTAACAATCATATTATTCCTATCAGCTGTCNAAATCGTGTAATGTCGGACTTTTTTTGCCGTCTGTGAGGAAAATAAATGGGGCTTAGAGCCTCAAAATACTGAAATCTGTATTTTTTAAAATCTCTTTTTCCTTCTAATTTGTTATTCTTTTCTAAATAACACACTGTTATTTACTCAAAAATAACACAAAATTATCCTTTTTTTAATTTATTTGTTTAATTCTATAATCTCAGGCTTTTTTGCCGTTCCTCAGGAACTGAATTTCAAAATAAAATAACCGGAAACAGATACACACCCACTGAACTGATTACCCAAGATCCTCAGCTATGGTTGAAGCTCGGTGATTGGATTGTTTAGGAACATTCATCATTAACTCCTCCAAAAAATATAGTTTATTCAATAATAAATGAATATGTGAATCATAACAGTGATTGACAGCTGATAGGAATAATATGATTGTTAATAGTATCATATTCATACAGACAAACATCGNCCTATGCAACTGGTTGATGGTTTTGTAGTCGAGGTCAGACGGTTTTAAAAACGAAAGCATTTACGTGCTAAACATTCACGCGAGTAATCCAATTAATCATTGATTAATTGGATTACTCGCGTGAATGTTTAGCACGTAAATGCTTTCGTTTTTAAAACCGTCTGACCTCGACTACAAAACCATCAACCAGTTGCATAGGATTAAAAAATGTCAACACTCACTCACCCCGTCTTAAACATTCCCAAAGAAGTGCCTCTGTCTCTCGTTGTGCTGGATGAAGTCACTGGCGACGAGTAAACCCAAAATAGTCCCAAACAGGCGCAGAGGCATTTTTCTTTTTTACTAGTTGTCAGAGTTCCTGGCCAGCAAATGCTGCCACCACCTTGCTCAGCTCAGCTCTGTGCTGAGCTCTGAGAGCGGGAAAGACGGACTGCCCTCCCCTGCCCTCTGCTGGCGCGTGCTGTGCATTACAACCAATGTCGTCCCTGTCAAAACTCCGTGTCAGTGTAATAGAATGAAACGCATCTGTGATTTGGCGCACAGTCTGTGAAGTCACGGTATTGAAAATCATACCGACGGTATTTCGAAATACCCTGGTATACCGTAATACCGTCATACCGCCCAAGCCTACTAGTTAGCATGCTTTCTTTTTATTTATGCATATTTTACTAATCCCTCCCCTTTTAAACTTTTTTTTTTTTTTTTTACTGTCC
>NW_011369097.1:384209-385624 GCF_000735185.1 Notothenia coriiceps | reverse complement strand
TTAACAGTTTGCAGGAGGCAGGTACTTCCTTTCAAGCAGAACACGGGGGAAAACAAACTTAGCGGGAGTGTTTACGTGTTCGGTGTAATGACGTAAAACGGCCTCGACAACTTCTGTAGTNACAAAAACGCAATACAATTTCTCCATAGGATTTTGGAAAATAGCTCGAAATAAGGTCTGTGGTTGAGACACATTTAAGAGACGGATCCTGAACAAAACGTGATCCGTCTCTTAAATGTGTCTCAACCACAGACCTTATTTCGAGCTATTTTCCAAAATCCTATGGAGAAATTGTATTGCGTTTTTGTCGAAGGAACCGGAAGGACTTTACTTCCGGGTTTTAGGACGCGTCACTGTGGCACTCTATAGCCCTTAAGTGCAAACCGATTTAACCATTGGCCAATCTCTGAACCAATCGGCCATCGGCCCAACTATAAAAAGCCTCGGCGTGGAGAGGGATTGTATTAAGGGGTTCTAGCCGGGTTCTAGCCGGCAGATATCTTTGCCAAAACGTCCTCTTTGTTGGGCTGCGCAATGTTTGATAGCGATTGGAGACACAGAATAAGAGTTGGAGTTGGGAGAAGACATCGATGACTTAGACGATTAGTATCAAAGATTATACAGTTGTCATTTTATTTTAAGTTATAAAACAAATCATTATAAGAAAAAAGTGTTCTGAAACCGCATCGCAACCAATGCTTTCTGCCTATTTTGGTCTCACACAGACCATTGACCTGCATTCAATGAAAACCTAATCAAACATATCTAGTCAGTGAGTCCTACTCTGACTAAAATTAGAGCAGCGGTTCCCAACCTGTGGGCCGTGGCCCCCTAGTGGTCCGCGAAGGCATTGCAAGTGGGCCGCCAAATAATTTGCAAAACATTATAATTTGTGTGGAGACATTTCATTATTAAGATTTTTTCTTTATTTGAACCACTTTTCCTTTTTCTTTCTTGATCCGCCTTAGCAACGGTCGAGGGGTGAGAACCAGAGGGGCGTAAGTGACATTTGACCAACTTTACAGGAGAGCCAAAACCAAAAATGACCATACTTTGTCCTGACTTTGTTTATTAAATTCAATCTTTAATATGAAAACTTCATAAACATGTGGATGACAATATACTTAATGAACAATATTTTGACTTTCATTGAAAAAAATATTCTTCTATTTTTTTTTTATTCGGAATAAAGTCACATGCGCCTTTTTGGAACTAACAGTTTATCTCATATGAACTAAGAAAAAGGCGTATCTGATAAAAATTAGAAAAAGGCTTTACATTAATTAGTTCAAAGTAACAGTAATCAATTGATTATAATAACAATGATGATATGAAAATGAGCGCGGTGATAGTATCGAGGAGGTTCACTTGAATGTAAGCGTTATTTAAAAAAACGAGCGGGAAAACAAAGATAA
>NW_011369097.1:360909-384203 GCF_000735185.1 Notothenia coriiceps | reverse complement strand
CTGTCTCTCTCTGGCCTGTCCCTGTCTCTCTCTGGCCTGTCGCTGTCTCTCTCTGGCCTGTCCCTGTCTCTCTCTGGCCTGTCCCTGTCTCTCTCTGGCCTGTCCCTGTCTCTCTCTGGCCTGTCCCTGTCTCTCTCTGGCCTGTTGCTGTCTCTTGATAGTCGTGTTTGAACCACATCCATCCAAAGAGGTCCTGCGTCTCCGTCTGCTGCTCGCCCCGTTTCACCAGAACAGAAACATCAGCAGGTTGCCCTTAGCGACAGCTCCTCTTGGGTCAGGCTGGTGTTCTGCTGTGGAGACGTCCAGCAGAACTCCAGCAGAACTCCAGCAGAACATCAGCAGAACTCCAGCAGAACACCAGCAGAACACCAGCAGAACTCTAGCAGAACTCTAGCAGAACATCAGCAGAACTCCAGCAGAACTCCAGCCCCACTGAGACTCTTTACAGCCTGTGTGAGCACATCAGGCATCAGGCTGCTGAGTAGCCTAAACATGTGAGATCACGTGATGACGGACGCTCCATAACCCCTCTCTTTACCTTGATCTGTTGTGTTAGCCCCTATACACACACACACACACACACACACACACACACACACACACACACACACACACACACACACACACACACACACACACACACTAACTTGATGGAGAAAGGCCTCCAGTGTCTGTGGCCCTTCTGAGGAGTGTGAGGTGGGTTAGGGTCTCTGTCTAAATTAGCCACGCTGAACCTGTTAACCCAGACCACACANTTACAGTATTCTGAGCCCCATTTATTTTCTTCACGGACGGCTTAAAAGAAGTCAGACATTATACGATTTAAAATAAAAACAATAATCGTGGCTTGATATTGAGTAAGAACATGTTTTTATGAACCCGACAGATTCCGGTCTTCCAAGACCCGACCGGACAAAAAGACGTGGTGCAGGCACGAAACACACTACCAATAGAAATACATTGCTTTTAAAATCGTTCTGTGATACGAAAAAAAAAGGGGTAAATCGTGTTGGTGAACAGGAATCAATAGATTAAATGTTGTGACTATAACACGAAATGCCGTGAGACTGGGTTGAAAGGTGCTAACTGAAATTGTGGGGGAACATTTGGTTGCCGTTTGCTAGTTGGATTTGATCCTGTTTTTAAGTCTTCCAACATCTGTTGTGGCATTCAAGATTAATCAAGACTCTACAGCTATATGCTAGCAACTCTGAGGCTCTTCTGAAGCTGTAGGCCACTCCGCTAATTTGAGCAAAATGCTAACAACAGCATGCTAACAGTAATAATACTGTCATGTTTAGCTGGTATGTTTACTATCTCAGTTCAATGTGTCAGCAAGCTAACATTTCTTGGCATTAAATGTCATTAATTTGGCACGACTGTATTTAGTTGGAACTCAAGCAGTATTAGGCTTCTTCGCATGTTTACATGGCAAGTTAAGGGATCGCCAATGTTATAACATTTTATCTGGAGAGACATGCATGTGCATATCAACTTTAATGGTAATCTAATTAAACGTTTTCAAGACATTTGAAAGTGTCAGCCTTAGTGGCACTATACTAGAGGAACCAAAGTAACTGCGCGTCATCCTCTGGGGAAACCGAAATGTGTGCAAATCCATCCAGTTGATTTGCCTTGCCATGAGTTGCTTCCTCCTAAAAGGTGTGTGTGTGTGTGTGTGTGTGTGTGTGTGTGTTATACAAGAGATGATAAGGGATGACAGTTTCTGAAAATAGTTTGACACCTAAGGCAACCATGGTTACAAGTATGAGGTCGAGGAGAGAGGGAGGGAGACATGGGCTATAGGATGAGTACAGTTAACTCATTAGGGTTGGGTATTTTTATATATGTTCTGTACTAGACACAATGTGTGTGTGTATGTTTGTATACCTGTGCAGATTGTAATGGAAGAGTGCTAATAATAATTAAATTAAAGCTACTAAATGCCTTAGCTCCATTTAAAGGTTCCTGCAACTGCAGACTTGTTCGCCAAGTTTTGTTGGCAAGCAAAATGAGTGAGAAACAGGAAATCACAGAGACAGACGTGAAGGGAGGAGACACAAGTTCAGCAAAAGTGTTTCATTTTCACATTGAGAAACAATTTCTTGCTTTTCTAAAACAGTATATTTGTGCGAAATAATAAACGGAATTTGCAAGAGGACAACTCTTACAGAGTATGACTGTATATTCACAAATATTAATGACCGTTTGTTTGTTTGCACCAGGAACCAAACAGCTGATCTCAGACCAACTATAAGGGATACAAAATAAGAGCAAAACCTTTTAACAGTAGATTCTTACCCTTGAATATATTTGTTATCTGTTATCTCCAATGATAACATGAAGCAAGTTTAAAAACATACATAAAGTTATTCTTTAAGTGTATTAGATACATTAGGTTTATAAATTGTTAAATTATCTTTATATGAAACATATCTAATCGTATGTAGTTTAAAAGTGAATAGCACAGTGCTGAATAAAAAATAATAATGTGAACTGTGGCGGCTGCGTTGTGACCTTGTCTTCGCTCATTATTTCTGTTTTCATCTCTCCCTGTCCACTTCCCACTCCACTTTTAAGTGTGAGGAACTTTTGCAAGTAATTGCAACACAGCTCGCAGTGCTTGAGTCCAAAGTCACACATAAATAGTTGTGGACAGCAGGCTTTTGTACCATGCAACAATAAGAAAAGTGCTGCGGATATAGGGAATGTACTAGTGGGGAGAAGTTTGCTCTCACCCACATATCTATTCTCACCATAATAGCCAAAACTTCAGGAGACAATATTATCTGTCCCTCAATTTGTGCAGCACATCGCCCCGCTCGCTGATCCCACAGGGGCGTGAGAGTTTGAGGCTTTATGACATGCCAGGAGAGAGGTTCCCAGGCGATGTGATGTATAAATGAAGAGCAGTGGCTGCAGAGGTCTGAGCTGTCGACTCATATTATCTGCAGGCTTCCTCCTCTCATGCACTTGGCACCAGGAAGGTCAGGAGTCAGTCTTATTTCTGGACCTTGTGGGTTGATTGAAAGATTAGACCTTGCAAGCAGCTGGTACGGTCATTACCTCACTGCAGCAATTTCACATAAATGACTGATGAGCAGTACAGGTATGTCTCTGTTTAGTCTGTTGATGAAGCATTCTTTCATTTTAAGTTTGTAAAAACAAAGCAGGAGGACCATATATCAGTTCTCGTTATCTTCTGAAGCAAGTGGTCTTTCTCCAGGGATGCCTGCACAGAGAAAAGCATCAAATCACATTAATCTGAGCATTTGGCCGCTCCCTGGGGGGCTGCAGACAGATGGCGGAGAGTTGTTTGCGATGTTTTGAACTTCTCTCAAGTTGACCCAAATTAACTTGTGCCAATCACATTAACTAACTCCAGGGATCAGCAAGGTGATTCACGATGATAACATTAAAACAATATTGGTTGGAGTTTAGCAAAGAAATGCAACGTGACATTTTGTTAAGGTAATCATGATACTAAAGGAGAATGTTCGGTGTCTATAGACTTGTTTTTCATAACAACTTAAACCTATAAGATCCCGTGGATAATGATGCAACTGAATGTATTTATTCTTTACTCCTACTAGGGCTTAATGTGACTTACCTTCCCCCCAGACTTGATAGGAGAACAATGAGCAACTATGATCTGCTATGTTTAGTATGAATATCATATTGTGGCAAAATAGATATGCTATCAAATGCGAAGTGTGACTGCTTGTTTCCCTGTGAATAACAGCCTTTGTGTTTTTCGGGAGGTAGAATGAACAGAAAGCTTGGAATTGTCTAGTTTTGAGTGATACCAAACACAATGGCTTATATTTTTTAGTATAAGTATGTTTTGCACATACACTTACACAGCATACTGTACAAAGTATGCCCTGTTTTGTCATAACATTGCACCTTGAACTTGATTATCTTGCTCATATATCTGCTTACAAAGGGTTGTCAGATTGCAGTAGGACATCCTGGCATTTTGACATCATGCATTGGACATACTTTGTATTGGGACAATGGATGTTGACTCAACGATGCACCCATAGTTTTCTCAAGAGCCCTTATGAAGTTCAGGTTTCAGCCGCTGCTATTTTGGCAGTAACTCCCCTGTCCATACTCCTGCTAATCCAAAAATCTGCATTGTCTGTGAACCTGAACATAGACAGTATTTACCATACAAATGAGAGTGGTATAGATCTTCCTATCTAACAAAAAATGTGGAACCATTCCTTTAACTGGTTTACACAAGATATAACTCCCCTTCGCTCTCCTAAACAGCGAGCCGTTGTAAGTAGTAAGTAGTTTTGCTCATGTGCCTCATTGAGAATGGAATACACTGTCAGTACAAATCTGCAATAAAATCGATGCACAAACAGTGCTGCATTATGATCTTATTTTTCCTTCATGCAGTGACCATACACTTTCTCTTTTCCACTTTTTCGCCTTGAGATCTGACCTTCAAAGAGAGTATTGAATTGACTTGGGGAAGGAAAGATATAACTATCTCTGCTTCTGACCTTTCAGTGATGTATCACCTCTGAGCAGTAAGTGATATCAATGGCTTTGTGTCGTTATGATGTGCCAAGTACATAATGTCAGTGTACCCGCTTCCAGGCATTTTAGGTAGTCTGTGCTGGACACGTGGACTTCACCTTATCTCCTGGGTCATTTGAGAAAGCAACAGAGGGTGGTAGACCAACTAGCAACTAGCAAACTCTGGAACAGCCCGCTGGCCTTCATTAAAGCCCTGTGGCTATTTCATCCATCCGTGATGGAGAGGTGTGTGACTGACGCTGTGAGTAAATAGACAGTCTCACACTCCCTCTGTGTCATTGCTGCAAAGAACAACGTATCATTTTACATGCACTGCTGAGGCAAACTCAAGCTCCATTTAACAAATTACCACAACTCAGCAGAGTGATTGTGTTAGAAAGCCCTGAAATGTGAGCTTGATTTGATTGTATCATTAACACACCATGTGCTGCAGTACATATCAGTAAGGTTCCTCGGACACAATGTAAATCAAAAGCCTGTAAATATTGTCCCACTCCAAACTAAGGCCTGATTAAAAAATGAATCCATCAGGGAGACGTAATAGGATACGATACACAGATCCCTGTCATTGTGTATCCTTTCACGAATAGCATAGTATAATAATAATATGTCATTTATATTTTCCCATTTTATAGGGGCCCATTTTAGTGGACATGCAGCAGTTAGAGCAGATGATCCATTTGATGTGCTATCACGAGAAGAACAATGTATTAATGTAATATGATATCTGTCCCTCAATTGGCTCCGGTTATTGCATTTGATCCCAGTTTTGATTTTCCGTCTACTTTTATCAAATGCGCAATGAATCTGCTCCTGCTGGAACTCACATATTGAAGTAAACTATGACTGTTTGGATATACATTGTGCAAACATACTGTGTACAGGCTGGTCTATAAACACGTGGCACTAGCTGAGGAGGGCTTACCTTAAAAAAAACAATCAAGTAGCCTACTGCCAGAGCAAGAAGCATGAGAGCAGAAATTAATTCAAAGGCTTTATTTTACCTTTGATAACTTTGCTTGAGTGAAAGAGAAACTCTAAAAGCTTATGTAATTTATTGGAAATGCAAAATCCCAGAAAAGACATGAACCAGCTTTTAACTTAATGGAAATATCTCAACAACCATTAGATGGATTTTGATTTAATTCAGAGCATACAGTACATTCTTACTCCCTATAGGATTGATCCTACTGACTTTTTATCTGCGTCATCTGAGGTCTGTAAAACTAATGGCATTACCAGCTGTACTTTGTGTTATGTGCTTATTACGTAACAGGCATGTCATTGTGAGTATGATAGCAATTTAGTGTTCAGCTCAAATCCCTGCTGCTGGTGAGGCTTTATCTGTCCTGGGTCCATCACTTGACTGGGAAAAGCTCTTAAAACCTAATAACAACCTGCTTAGCACAACATTGGCAGAAAGACACAGGAAGTAAGCTAGATATTCCTATCAGGAGTTGGTTTAGCACAAAATGCGGTGCTAAAAGGAGAGTAAATATTTGATGTAGCATTCAATGTGTTACACATGCACTAGCCTGGCTTCATGCAGGTGTAATAATAGTCATTTTATCTTTTCTACATTTCTTATTAGAATAACTGCACTTAAATCGTTTTGCAGCATCTTAATATATAGTCAAATAAAGACCTTTATTGAGGATCCTGTAAACAGTAACACACACAGTTGTAAACACACAAGCATAGCATCAAAGACAATTTCTCCTTTCACAGAATGCTGTTTCTGTGTTTGTGTAAGCAGCAGACTGTGGTTCCCATAAGACAGGTAGCGGAGTCCAACTGTGACGCACTGCTCAGCTGAAACAGAAAGAGATGTTGAGTTAAGAGGGTTCAGATAGAGATCGGCTTTGTCAAGTGCTTGATTTTCTCAGTGTTACTCAGCTTTACCAGGAATTCTCACTTTGGGAACTCCTACTTCTTCCTCCCCTCCTCGCTCTATAAATGCTTTAGTGCACTGCTTTGCTTCACTTTCCTTCATCTTGGCAATGTGTTGTTTCAGAAGCTTCTGCAGATAGTTCAAATGCTTTGGTTTCTCCAGAATTGCAAACTCTGCTCTTCTTTCAGCCTTTTTTTCTCAGCCTGCTTTCTCTTTTTCATCAATAAATCTTCCTCTTCTGCAGTCTGTCTTTGCAGTATTTGATTTGTTAGCCTTGAATTCTTGGCGTTTTACATCAAATGCCATAATATAACTTGGCAGCTTCATGATGTACAACTTCTTGGCTTAAAACGGCATTACACATGAAACCAGATCTTGTGATGTCTTCTTCAATACAACTCAGATGTCCAAAAGTGCATAGGCTATGCAACATTTGGAGCTGATTCTTTGTTTATTCCGCCACCGCTTTCCACTCAAGTAGGAGCAATTACAGAACGAGTCTAACAAGTCGCAGGAACAAACAGTTCCTATTCTGACAATATACAAAAAACAACCTAAATAAGGGGTGTGTTATTGTTACAAGCTTCTTTGTATCTTGCCGAATACATATTCCTGTGGCATACCCAAGTTGGGAGCTATTACGACAAGGAGAGAAGTTGCCTTGTTTGGTGTGCCAGCCAGAGAAATACCCACTTCATTGGATATTTACAGGATATAACAATTCTGGACGCATAGTTTGCTTTAAGGCTCGACTGTGCTGCCTGATTCTGAGAAATCCAGTGCCAAAAATGTCAGCTGATGTTTCTTTGTGCGTACTTCCAGAGGCAGCAATGTAGCCCCCAAATTCATTATCCCTGTATGAGCTTCAGGCGTTGCCTCTTCTCTCTCTCTATTTTGCGTTTACCAGGAGCTGATAAATGGATTTAGTCTGTATTACGAAGCAAACCTATGTGGTTGATAAAGGCCAAAACGTGGCACTGCTTAGCAATAATGTTTCTCTTGGAAAACTCCTGTACAGCCCATCTCTTGTTACACTCCTCCACTCATCAAGGTTAATTAAAAATGTCACCATGGCTTCACACAGTTTTTAAGCCACCTCAGGAAAACTTTCACACATTGTGTATCTCCCTCTGTTTTCCCTCAAACTCCACTACAGTTTCTCTCTTTTCCTCTGCTCTCCCACAAAGGGTCCTTTGGCCATCGTTAGAACTTAATGAACTCAGTTTAATAATCCAGGGAATTAGTGTAGATCAGCATTGCTGTATCCTACAGGCATTGTGTTGCTGGCTCTTCCTAGTGTTTAAATGAGTGTGTGTTAAATGTGTTGTGTTCTTATTGCGTCTCACACTCCGCTATCAAGGGGACATAATGGGATGTTCCACATCTTTCCCTAATTAGTTTCGGAGAGTTTGTTCATTAGACTTAGCAGATTTAGTTAATTTATCAGTATCTCACAATGGCCCAATTCCCCCAAGTACACTGATGTCTGGGTGATTAATCATCTCAGTCTGCACACTGTAATGAGGACTTTTGAAGAGTCATAAGTTGCTCTTAATGTATGGAAACATTAGGTATATGCACTGTAGCCCAGACTGCAATATCCTTGAGGCTCAAGTGCACCACAATTAATTGTGTTTACATTTGTTGGGTTTGTAAATTAATTTCAGACGGATGTTTTTATGGCTGCTTTAACATGTCAGAGTACATTTCTCATTTCAAGCTTACAGTGTTGATGGAAAAAAAGCAGCCTTTTTCTAGGGCATCATCTCTGGAGGTTAACACATGGTCCCTCTGTCGCTTTCCCCCGGCCAGCTATGATATTGGACATTATTCAGCATTAGTGTGCGCAGAGCCCGGTAGACTTGGGGTGTTACTCCCTTGAAGCGGCGTGTCACATTCAAATAGAAGTAAATTAGCTGTCACCGAGGCTCGGCTTGGGATCTGCTGCTATGCCTCAGAGAATATCCCTTTTTTCACAGGGTCTCTCCTCGCTGCCAAGTCGATGCAAGGCAACAAGTCATTATAGCTGCAAGAAATAAAGAAGCACACTATAATTTGAGTCAAATGGCTTTCTTTATCTGAAGATGAATTGCCACCATAGAAAGGCACATACTGGATCACAGCACCAGGGTAACATCACCTGCAGTGTGCAGTAGTGCTCATAGAAAGCAGTAGCATTAGGTGTGATTTAAGTCTCTGCTTCTCCAACAGCAGACAGTTTCTCTCTCATTATCTGCAGGCCAACATTATGTGTGTGTATAGCAGGACTCATTACCAGCAGCAAAGCCCAAAGGGCAGGGCAGATTGGCTCAGTCTCAAGACAACAGGGTGACACAGCTGGCTTTAAGGGTATCCAAATTCATCATTCCACCATTTTCTACCTAAACCTAAAGGAAGCTACACAAAGTATTCAAGTAAATATGGTAGGTTTAACAAGCAAAAAGGCTTTAGCTTACATCCTTTTGGTCAGTGCAAATCTTTAGTTTGGTTTGACACTACATCAGAATGAATGACTTATTTTGTTCTTTTTATTTGACTTTGAGTTGTAAAATGGAAAATTACAAGAATAAATAAATTACCTTTGTTTTTTTAAAACTCTGCTTTCCTAATTTTTAAACTTACACAATGATTTTTTTTTTAAGTAGAGAAAACGATCAGATAAGGGTTATTTTTGGGGGTGTTTTATTTAACAAACATGTCTGAGGTAAAACAAAGAAAGCTAATTATAGTGCAACATTTATAGTACAAATCCCAGTATTAAAACTCGAGTCAATAATCATGACTGAGAGGATGAACAAATATTATGATGCTTTAGTGACCCCCAGTGCTCGGATTGAGTAACGCAAGGCAAGCAATGCTTTTATATAGAATACAGTATTTATTATTACAATAAAAGAACAATACTGAGAAAAAGGATCAATCTTGTCTAATTAAGATAGCACTGTGTATACTTTGTATTTAAAGTAAATTACACACATTGCAAACACATGTTTCTTGACTTACAGTACAACACTGCCACAAGGGACCACGTAACGTATAACATAGCTACACAATAACAAATTAAAGTATCAATATGATGCCAACACACAAAAGCATAACCCGTACGCTGTACAAAATGTTCATTTCTGTTACTTTCTATGTGAACTGTGTAGTGTTTGAGAAAAATAAATATTAAAAGGAGCACTGACAACATCTTGTGTTCATATGAACAATGATACAGAGCAATATCTGAAGCCTCTAACCTTTCTTCTGCTGTTTTATCAGTAGGCCATCTTATTTAATAATAATAATAATAATAATAATAATAATAATAATAATAATAATAATGATGACAATAATAATAATGATGATGCACCTGTGATATACACAATAAACTTCTTGTTTTCCTCTATTTTTCATTTTATGTTTAACATAAATATTTAGTCTCATTATTGATCAAGAAATGATCAAACAAATTCTGCATCATTTCACTAAAATATATGGCACTCAGTTTCAGTATTTTGTGAACGGTCCGTTACAGTAAAAGGGCTCCTTCTGCTTACTTAAAACTCTTACAAATATAACAATGCTATTTTTTACATTTTTTGTGTATTTTAGCTGGTTTCAAAATATCCATACACAATTCACAAATGTCGTCATATTTGGTGACATACTGACAGGCTTGTTTTGACTGACTGTCTAACATTAGCATTAAAACACCTTGACTGGCATTATACTAGTAAAATACTCACTATTTATAACCAATAACTGAAACATTGAAGCTAGATTTATACATGCTGCCATAGGGGGGCAGCACCATACTCCCTATGGAAGTCCAGTGTGTGGCTCTAGGAGGAGGAGTCCTCCTCCACAGGGTGGAGAGCGTTCCTCCTGAGCAGTGTCTTTAGTGTCTCCACCTCCCGCTCGGCCTTCCTCAGCTTCTTACGTAGTGTCTCGTTGGCTTTCTGGAGCCTCTGGTTGTCCTGGGAAAGACACAGAACATGTTAAAGAAACTCAGTAACTGTGGTGCATTCAAGTATTTTGCATTTGTTGGGAGAACTGACACTTACTGTTTCCAGAGATTCATAGGTGGGTTTGTTTTCCTCTTCTGGCTCTACAGGCTTTAGTGCAACGGACGCTCTGTTTTCCCATTTGGCACAGTGTCGCACTTTCCTCTGGGGCACAGGGCTGGGACACGAGTTGAGCGTGGGCGCCGCTGGGACCAGCAGACAAGGCTGAAGGCCGCCCGCCTCAGGGTCTGCAGTGGAGAGTTGGGGTCCATCTGTCTGGGTGCCACTATGGACCCTCTGAGGCCTCAAATGGGAAGCAACTGGAGAGTCTGGGCTCCAGTCTTTACTTTCATCTGGCGGGTAGGGGAAAGGACATTCATCTGAACCTGGAGAGCAAACTATTATTAGTAATCATTTCATATGGAAAATATACTTGACTGTCTCAATTTCTCCGCCTTTTATTAAAAAGGAGAATAAGCTCACGAGACAACAACCACAAAACAAAAATACTGAACTCTGTCTCATATGAAACAAAGGCCAGATAAACCATATGAGGAATAGCACGTCACACAGACCCATTCATAGAGGGGCTGTGCTAATATAGCACCCTTGTTTTTCAGTTATGTTTTGGTGTATGCATTCAAAAGTAAAATCGAAAGTCCTTCTGTTCTGAATATAGCAGGTTTCTCATGGCAGGTGGGTAGCTTCAGTTTTACTGTAAGTGAAACGGTTCCTATTGACAGCTGAAGGGAAATCACCCTGACAATAGACCCTGTGTCCTCGGCTGCAGAAAACTGAAGTGAAATCCGGTAAATTATGAGTTTTATTGTTTTCATTGCAAAGTGGCAGGCAGTGATTACAAGAAATAACACTGCCAGGTGGCACCTGTTATAAGGACTTAATGATTGGTGTGTGTGTGTGTGTGTGTGTGTGTGTGTGTGTGTGTGTGTGTGTGTGTGTGTGTGTGTGTGTGTGTGTGTGTGTGTGTGTGTGTGTGTGTGTGTGTGTGTGTGTGTGTGTGTGTGTGTGTGTGTGTGTGTGTGTGTGTGTGTGTGTGTGTGTGTGTGTGTAAATCAATAGGACTGGTAATGCTGGTAATGAACCCCATCACTCAAACCCACCCTCAGAGGGGCCCATGCTGACAGGCGTTGTGCTTGGCGTCGGACTGTCGATGGCGTTGGTCATTTTGGCGTTTTTCTTGCACTCAAACGCCACCTGGTCCTTGCACAGCTTATGGCAGTTCATCCCGCAGTCTGAGAAAGCCAAAAGAATGCACACAACATGTCAGAGCAGGAACTAGCGTTCGTCGAACATCTACAAACTGACATTTCTTTGAACACTATCACTTCTATAAAATGCAAATCTCAGACCTCTGCATGATAACTGTCAGGCAAACAAATAGCTTTCAGATCTTTTGAGGGATGGGGGAGGGGGAGAAACTGTGGTTCAGGCTGCAGCCTCTCTTTTTTTTTCATGTTCTGCAAGTTCAACTATCTGTGTGCAACACAGAAAACCACACTACACCGTCTTAAGATAGCTTCACATTACCTGCTCGCCACGAGACACTGTGTGAACCTCTACTCATTTTTAGACATTACACTGACATGTGGCCAAAGATCAACATGCTTAAGTTGCACAGTGTAAAGTGAAAGAATCACCTTTGCATCTGTAGCCTTGCTTGATAACACCCCACAACTGTGAAGAAAAACACAACTGTATTTGCATCATTGAAGCCTAAACAAAACTAAAAACAATGCCACATTTGGTAAGAGCTTTTAGATTGTGATATAGCTTGTTAAGCCGTTTCTATCTATTATCATACACCAAATGTGTGTGCTGACTTACAAATCCTGAGCAGTTGTCACAGAAAGTGGGTTTCATGTAAGTGGCCTCCTGGAAGTTGTGGATAAAGCCAAGACCCAGTTTGGAGCAGATGACACTGGCACGCATGAAATATGCCGTGATCTCCTTTCTGCTGATAAGGCCTTCCCTGAACAACCACAACACATACACAGTATAACTTAACAGAAGAAATTGAGCTGTAAATGAGACAGAATGAATGGGAAATAAACATTTTCATATCTTAACTTCACACTTTAATGTTTGGTCATGTCTGATCTGATTTATGTGTGTGCACTCTCATGCCACATGGGTAAACACCATACCTCTCTGTCATTGTGTATTATAAAACAGAATCACCAACTATAGTGGTTTTCATATTAAGGTATAAATGAAGGATCACATGTTCTTCTGTGGCTTGTAAGGATCATGTACCTTTGGATGTGCATGAGAAAAAGACCGAGAATATTTAGAGGTGAGGGTGGTTAGTTCTGCTGCTATTTTATGTTTCCTGTTGCTACACTCATCACTACAAATACCACTTTTTCTTCCTCTCCTCTGAAGTCATAAATGAGCGTGTGTGCTCGACCTGTCAGACGAAAACGTACTTCTCTTTGTCCATGACACAGAAGGAAAACGGAAAGCTAGCAGCAATTTTCTCAAATTCCACATGAGACATGAAGCCGTTCTCGTCGTGATCATAGTTCTTAAACACGGACTGTGAAAGACAAGAGGCAAACGCCATTGTTACATGACTGTTAAATGTACAACAGGTGCAAGAGCAATCTGACAAAATGGCAGCATCCAGAAGAATGGTTAAAATAAATGATTGATAATGGTGATAAAACAGCTTTGCTCAGAAGCAACGTCAAGGCTACCCTAGAAAATAGGAAGCACTTACGTCCACCATTCTCTGCACGTGTTTGCTGATGGTTCGGGGGTCGGGCTTAGGAGCCACTCCTGATGCCCAGTCCACAAACATTGGAGGTCTTGAGGGGGTGGCTGGCTGATAGAAAAATTATTTGTCATTAAAAAACAAGCCTGAACAACATGAACAATATCATGTGAGCAGCTCTCTTACTCCAAATCCAATAACGGCTTTCAGACACAATACTGGCGATCTAAAACAATTTTTTAAAAGCTGACTAATGCTCATGACATAAAAGTTTTTGTTTTTTTTCTGCTGGAGTAAAATGAGAAAATCGGCACATGTGATTTGTAAATATATAGATGGAACCAGAAGCTGAAAGAATAAAAAACGCTAACTTTGCTTTGATCCCCATTTCCTGTCTAACTGGCTGTTGGCTTCATATTGAGCATACAGACATGAGAGTGGTATAAAACTTCTTATCTAAGTTCTTAACAAACTGACAAGAAAGAGAATAATTGTTTCACAAAATGTCAAACTATTCAGTTGAGCATTAAAAGCTTTTTTGGGCAATTTAATTTGACTTCTAGCTAATTGACAGGCTAGCTGCTTCCCTGAGTTTCCAGTCTTAATATAAACTAACCGGCTGCTGGCTACACCAAAAATATTTAGCATACCAACATGAAAGTGGTACAAATCTTTCCATCTAACTCTCAGTTGGTTGTTAACTTTAATGTCTCTGCTTCTATAACTCACAGGTGCTTTGCAGTTCTTGGGTTCCCTGGTGTAAGACAGTTCATAGATCTCATCCTCAGTGTAGTAAAGGTCCAAGGACAGCTGCAGGGAAGGAGAGGACACATGTAAACACTTGGATTATCCTTGAAAAATGTTTTGATGAGCACAATATTAGGTCACAGTTTAGCTGTTGTTTTTTCATGGGCACTCTGTTGTTCAAGTACGGCTAAAGCACCGACACAGCTAGCACAACAATATAACAATCTGAACTCGCTCTCATTCACACTCAGTTCATCACCCACACACTCATAGATCATAGACTCTCATCACACCCACATGAGCACGGACAATCCACATGCTGTAATGCACTCATTTGCATCTGTGCTTGCATTCAATACAATGGAGTGAATTACATGAAGCTAAATAGCTATTTTTAATGGAATCTTAAAAGAAATGTTGGGCTACCGTCAACAGATGGACCAGGTCCTTGTTAGCATCCAGCCTGGGAGGGATCTGCTGGAGCTGGATCAGCTCGTTAATGTGGCTGTAGAGTGCCTGGAGCTTCTGGACATTCACCTTGTTGTCCTCCACATAGTCTGACATGGCTTCATTGACTGAAATCAGGTCTTTGAGGTGGACGCCCAGTATAGGGATTTTAAAACCTGTACACCTGTTGTAAGCTTGTCGGTAGTTGTCATAGTTTCTGCAAGAGGATAGCATGTCTGTCATCTCGTTCAATTCCTGGGGAGTGAAAAAAATAATATTTTATTTGTTCAAATGGATTGGCTCTATTATCAGCTGTATTTGATGTAAGTTGGTTTCACTTTACCTTGGTGACCTCACTGGATACATGTGAGGTGGTGTCCTTCAGTCTGGAGATCGAGCTGTGACAAAGCCCTCCCACTACTGCCATTAGTGTGTTATAATTGTGCATAAGATGTAGACTCTAGTGGATGCACACAAAAAAAAAGGGCACACATATCAGTCTCTCCGCGCACTCACATAAACACGCACAATTAAACTTGTTCCAGGTAGGCCTGGTTATATAATCCACCTCACTGCAGTTACATAAGCCACTTACATTGTTGGCTTTTTCTTATTGCGCTCTGATATCTCACTCTTTTTTGGAAGTGCTTTCCCCTCTCTTTTCAGTTCTCTAATTCGTGCTGTCACTGGAGCATTATGGTGTGAAATTATTTTTCCACACCAGTGGGTTTTATGGTTGACAGCAGTGAGCAGCAGCAGACTGGTGCATTAGTGTAACAGTGCAAGAGGTCCTCCAGAGTACAAGCCCGCTTAACGGCTCCCTAAAGCCGGGGCACCTCTTCCCAGCAGGCTGCATGCAGCTTTACAATGAAATGGTTTTAACAAGCAGGGTCTGCACTCACGAGTCATGTCCCTTTTTCCCACTTCTTCAAACTCTTCGCCATCGAAGTGTGTTCCACTTGATGACTCCATTAGCCTTCATTCAGTTAATATTTTTCTATTGGAAAAATCTTTGGGTTTGCTAAAAGCCTGCATCAGAGCTCTTGAGAATCATCACCACCTCTGTGAATATTCATGATGCAACTGGCAATTATGTAGCATCTATAGAGCTGTTCAGGATGTGACACTAGACTGTCATTAGTTAGACAAGGTGTTTGAACAATAGCACGTAGATGTAAGCAAAGAGGATATGTGTCAAACGGAGTTCCATTTTTCAACCAGGAACAGAAAGTGTACGAGTAAAACCACTACCTGTGCCACGTGGATGAACTTGGTGAAAACCTCAGCTCTGAGCTGAGCGGTGGGCCTGCTCAGCACCATCAGCTGAACCCACTGTGAGACACCGTTACACAGGGCGATGGAACGCTCCATCGGGGGGATGTCCTTCATGCAGCAGCTTCGAATGTAATTCTGATAGTCTATAAACTGGCAGAGAGAGCACAGAGAGGAGCATTAACTGCTGCACGGAAACTGCAAGGCATTTCCAGTGGGGAGGAAATAACTAACGGTATTCAGATCAAAGAGATGCATGACAAATAAACAAATCAACAATGTGCAAAAGACAACCTATATACACTGGAATATACTCACTGATATCCTGCAGAAGGACTTGAATTCAAGGAAGGTGAGATGCTCAGCCAGCTCGATGGGCTCCAGGTGATCAAAAAGAAGAGAGACCTTCCTCTTTTTGCTGCTGTTAGCTTTGATCTTCTGGCTGGCCTTCCACGACCAGTCCCGCTCACTTCTAGCACACACCATTGAACATTAGAATCACCAAAGGATAGCATGACTTCTTAAACTAGCTAATTATAGTTTTAAATACAACGATATGGTTGTGTTTATCAGAACTCAAATGGTTATGTGGCCCAACATGAGCAGACAACCAATACCAATACCAGATACCAATACACTGAATTATGTGCATTTTTGCCAATTATAACTTTTATCTTGGAAAGTCATATTTTAAGTTCTATTTAAAATACTTTTTCAACAACAAATATTTCACCAGTTCAGTGGTTCCAACATCTCAAATGTGAATATTTGCTGATTATTTAAGTTTTCTTTTATAGTTTATTATAGAAAATAATAGACAGATGAACTGATAACTCATCTACAGTCAATGGGTAAAGCACAAGTAGCAAAGTGGTTAGGTGTTGTTTAATAGAAGACACATCACGTATTTCTGTCTTCTAAAACCATGTCAAACAAATATGTTTGATCTATCTTGACAGCTACATTAGCAGCCTTGAAGTTTTACAGTGCACAGTTCAAAGTCTGTAAGTCTTGATCGTGACTGATTTCAGTATTTTCTGTGACTGAACAAAAAAACGTAGTGTCGTGTCAGCGTTATTTCGCAGTTGCCAGCTGGTCAGAGACTAACACTTACATCCATTTGGTCTCTAGGAGAGCACAAAGATGCTCCTGGCCCTGCTCTCGGATCATCTCCCGGAACTCATCCAGGCTGTCGGACAAGCTGTGGTTCAACCGGAACATCATCCAGAATTCCTGGATCCAATGCCTGGAAGTCAGAGAGGATACCATGTGAGTGACGCTGAACACACAACTACAGTTAGAGTCGTACAATGATATCAGTGTGTTAAACTGACCTGATTAGGTAGCATATCCTTTGGCACTCCATCGGCTGCTCATTATCCATCGCTGTTTTAAATGTGAGGGATTTTGGTTAAGAAGCCGATGTTGACTGATTATTATCTGAGAAAAGTGTGTTTTTATATTGTCTATAAGTTGAAGCTGGGATTTACGTCAGGAGTTAGCTACAAGTTTTAGGAGAACATTGTATCTGCTGATCCTTGACATTGCTAAGGGCAGAACCTAATCAACATATGTGTTATTCGTCAGCAGGGCTTCTTTTGTACAAACAGCTCATTAATAAAAAATAAATACAGCAACTAAACTAAAAGGCGAACAGAAGTGGCATTTGGTGATGTGGGAGGAGGCGACTGCATGGAGAAAAAAACTCTGATGAGCATCACAGAATGAATCATTCTGGCATACAGGAGAAAGTGAAAAACAAAATGTACAAAGAGAAGACACAATCAATGCCTCCAGTGGAACAACTGTTGATTAATGTGCATTGTTTAGAGGTGGGAGATGTTTTATCAATGTCGTCAGCGCACTGCCATACATATTCCCACAAAAACACTGCCCTACCAATCTATATACAGTACACACAAAAGCATGTCCTTATGATACGAAACAGACTGACACTTTAGCTCTCAATTGGCAGAAATCAGCTTGAAGTGATGCACATAAAAAGGCTAATTGCGTCATGGGAGCAGAAGAACTGCCCACGCAATCCCAAAGCCAGACTGTGAAGAAGGCTGTTAATGGCCCCCGTGTCTCTTCCCTCATCCTAACCCACTCACTGAATTTATTTGATGTCTTTTTGGGTCTTCTGCTCAGAAAGAGAGGGTTAAAAATAGCAAGGGGCATTAGGCGTTGCATGCTATGAAGTGGGTTCTTGTGAGCAGGGGCCTCTTTAAGCAATAGAGGGTCAGTGTTTATTTATAGCTGAAGTGGACCTGTATGTGATGAGGCAGAGGTAATTAACACCTGATACGCCAAGGCTGATCACCGGGGCCAGTAGGCTCCTCTGAGAGGTTTTGTGACGCCACTGCTGTTTCCTGAATGGAAGACTAGATTACAGGCACTTCACTCAAGTCACAAGGCCAACAAAAGGAAAACATTTTCTGGGTGTGAATACGGGAAGATGAAAGAGACAGAATCGAACATTTTGAATGAGTCTTGGTACACAAAGGCCTTTCCCGGAAGCCATCCACTATCGGTCTGACGTAATTTCAACCTTAAGGGTGTGGAATAGCCAGCAGATATCTGGACCAAGGCTTCCTATTCCTATGCTGCTAATTAATAATACGATTTTTGTTAAGCTGATAAAAAGGTTAATCATTGTCAGACTATAGTCAATAGGTCTCGAGATTTAATTTTGGTCAATGAGATCTGCCTCTTTAGCTTACAAGCAATCAACCAAAGCATGCTCAAAAGTTATACATTTCCGATACAAAAATCTTGTCCCGTTGCCTACAGGTTCTGCAAATGAATCCAGGATATGTAAATGTAGATTGACATTACGATAACAGACTATTACTAAGTGCATGATGGAGAGGGGAGGGAATTTATAAAGACAGAGATGTAAATGTTGCACAGCGACTGAGAGCAGGAGTAAACACGAGCTGCCACTTGCCTATCACATTTACTGACAGCTAAAGGCTGCATTTTGAGCCAAGTACAAGCTTGATTGCCCGTTGCTGTTGACAACCAAAGAAAAGCAGCACAAGAAAGATCCAATGTTGGATTTGGTGCTCAAAAGATTGGCATTATAAACAATGTGCTGATGGAGGCATGTGTTTTTTTTTCTCGAGGACCACTTCTTCAACAGCCTTTCTCATTTTGGGGGGAGTTTTGTAGATTATGTCGTAAATGTTGTATCTTAAGATTCATTTGAATAAAAGTAAATAGCAGTTATAGCCTTATGTTGAAAGGATATAGAGTAGTGAGCTTGTCCAGCAGGTCACTGGAGGAGATGTGGATACGGTGCATGGTCAGGGTGATGTTCAACAGGTGGCTGCTCCCACACACACGCCCGTCCGAGTCTGCAAGACAAAATGCACACAACTAAATGTACCCTCATTGCTCCAATTAAGAAACAACGGCTAACACAACAGTAACACAAGTCACAGAAGGCATCCACTAAAATATAAATGTTGCATTAAAGGTAATTCAGTTGAGTTGTTTATGAAACCAGAATCAGTGGAATCTAACTTAATTTAAGAAAAAGGCTAAATAATAATCTCAAAAAACTAGCCGCTGTAGCTTTCAGTACTACTAGCAGTAGTAATAGTTGTTGTCCCCAAAAAGGAAAAAAGGAGCTTTTTCTTCAGATTTATTTTTAGTATGAATGACTATTTTGGGATAAATTCATGGGTAAGCCACTCTTTGCAAATAAACCTGCGGATGCACTTGTTCATAGATTATTCTAGATTTTTCTTTTGATTACACATAGGATTATTTTATATTAAAATGTGGACTGGGTAGAGGACACCTAATGAAAGTAATAACCGTTCTTCTATATGACGTTTCAACACTGAATAAAACGCATTATGTGTCACGATTATAACCTGTGAAAATCATAACGTAAACATTTCCATCAATGGTTATGAATGCATGATGAATACACTAACACATTTCCTCATAGTATCCACAGACCCCTTTTCCTCTGATTGTGTGAACCTCTGCAGCTTGCTCGTCTCACCACCTTTCTCACTTCCTTTTTCCTTGCGTATATATCTCACTTCCTCCCTTTGTAACCAGACCACCTTTTCTTATCTTGATAGTCTTATTTTACTCTACAACTGACATCTTGAGACTCACAGAGTAATAAACTTCCCTGTTGACCATTAAAAGAAATGAGCCTACATGTGTCTGAAATATTATATGACATCACAATGCCAGGTCTGACCTTTAATAGCAGAGAAACGCATTGTAATGCCTGCAAAAGCAAAGCAACAAAGCCACTTCTCTTCCAGTAAACTCAAAACCACAGCTACGTGCAGTGAATTAGTTGCTGACATAAAAAGGAAGAGCATTTGATTAATCTTTGGAAACATTATGTGTACATCATGGGGCTGTTAACATTATTCCTACAATATGTAGAGAACACACTGTACTGAAAAATTGAAAGCTCAAGAAACATTTGTGAGTTTTTCTCCAGCTGAGAATTGTTTTCCTCCAAGCTTTAGCAGTATCTTCACACCATCAAGGACATCAGGCATCTGTGGACCCACTTTTAAACCATATCACCTTGGAAATATCTCGGACGCCATGGCAACATGTTTTCTAATCTTTGTTATCTGTAAGCAACTCACCACTCCAGCCGCAGCTGACTAATCCAGCCCTCATAACCTGCATGGGGTGTGTTTTTGTTTGTAACACACAGCCACTACCAGCCAAACCCAGTGAATATCATTACCTCACCAGTCAAGTCATTAAGAGAGTAAAGGAGAAGGGAAGTTAAACGATTTCTAGCAATGAAAATAACATTTGTGGTGAACTGGGCTATAAGCCTGTTTTACCTAAATTACCAATGTATACTCTTCAGTTCAAAGTCAATCCTATGGCAAATGCACAACAGGAAGTCATGACTCTCCATCAGGTAAACAATTGCTCCATCTTTTTTTTCACAACTTTCCGACCACTAACCCTCTCCGCGCAGGGTTAATTGCAGGAGGAAATCCCCTCCGGACTGCCTGTTCCTGACTGGAAAATTAGGAAAGCTGCCACCGCTTCACTGGATCTGTGTGATACTGTCTGGTGATAAACACAGCCAGGGCACGCAGCACCCGGCCCGCTTTTAAGGTTATCTCAGACATTTATCACCCTCTCCAATCTCCGTGTCGCTTTTCCTTGTTTTGACAGAGCAGACTGGATGGTCTCTTTGTTTTAGAGGGAATCCAAGTCAGACACAGAATGATGGTTATCCCTGTATTCTCTGTAAAAACGTCTCTATAATAATCAGGACTCACTTTACAGACTTTTGATTGAATTTATACTTTAGAGCAGTGATTGACGGTACTGCAGAGAGTACCACTGCAGGGCGTACATCCAGAGATTGTGGAGAATTCTGACTTCTTTTATAAAACAGGAATTCAGGATTTTGATTTAAGAAATATATCCACTATTTAAGTGAGCTATACAACACCTGGACACGGCATAAAGAGAAGTGTGAAAACTAGTTAGAAAGCAAGCTAAACGTTAGCTAGTAGCAGTGGATAAAGTATATATAGAAAGCAGGGTTCCTACAGCTTGAGGCAAGTTCAATTTAAGATTTTATGAGTTTTTTTGGTAATGAAATTCAAGATTACTCTACATTAACCAAAACTAAAGAAATACAATTCATAAAGCATCATTGCTAGTTTGTTAGCAGTTTCTCTATCCTCATCTGAAGGACAATAATCTGAAAAGCTTTCGGTTATAAAATAGATGTGACCGATTAATTTGAGATTTTAAATCGAAATGTCAGACGAACAGTACTTCTATAAAGCTTCTTCTATTGTGTTGGCATTTTTAAGACTTTTAAAAGATTGATTTATGACCTGAATCGGATTTTAGATTCATTTATTCCAATGTCAATATTACTCAATGGAAAAACACTTAAAATGAACACATTTGAAACATGATGGGTTTCATGTAAGAAATATTATATCTAATAAAAATGAAAACCTGTATAAATACAAAATAATTGAATACACGTACATTGGGCCAACACTGCCTGTTCGGTGCAGAGTGGTTTAGGAGGTGCGATGATGATGATGTCAACAGCTATTGATCCACACCTCATAGTGCTGTGCATTTCAAAGGCTGGTCAGCATCTGAAGACCACTGTTAGGGGAACTGACCTTTTGGCTCAGCGAGGCTTGAAGCTGCCATCAGGTAATCCTTCAAATAGCTCTTACGTGCACTCTCACATTTGAAAAGGTGGCATCAGGACTCGCAGACCTTAGGGGTTCCCCTGTGATGTGGTCCAAGAGAAGTGAGGCTATGTTCTATTTTATCAGGAGAAGCTGTTCAAGCCAGGACATCCCCAGTCAACACACACTGTACTTAGTCAGATACCATCATGTGCAGTGACACTGAAATTACTTATCGAAGCATCAATATGCTATGACACTGATCCTGGATTTTAACTCTTCTTCCTCGGATTAATTATCTTCCCTTCGTGAATCTGAAATGAACAGCAGGCTGTCCTTGCTACTGGGTTTACCGCTCCACAGTTATGGGATGTCGTTTATGCGCAGCCCATTGTAACACCTCTCCATTGTAACGCCTCTCCATTGCTCCTGTTCCATTTGTGTAACCAGGCAACGGCAATTTGAAAGCTTGTCTCTTCAGAGACGCAATCACCATAACTCTGAGAGCACTCCAGTCAACTTGATGAAGCCAATGATCATTGCTTGATTGATCCAGCTACAGCCTACTCAATCACTGCTGTTTTTCTCATTTAAAGAAACCTCCATATATCTTGCTTACAATGAATCATCAATACTTTAATCGTAAATACAGTGACTGTAGAACCATAAGAAATTATATAATAATCAATCAAATACTTGATATTTTACAGGTAAAATGAAACTAAATCTGACTTAGAAGCATGAGTAAGATCTTCAAAACATAAAATCCTACATTAAACACAAATTAATTCAGCAGTGTTAAGGAATCCCATTTCACTTTCAAATGCAAAGCTTCCCACTCATTTTCTTTAGAGGCCTGCACAAACTTGTTGAATGTTTGCAAGAAAAAAGTAGTGGGAAAAACAGAGTCTTCTGGGAAACCACAACAAAATGTGATTTCACGTAAACTAAGGCTTATTATCTTATTGTTTCTCATAACAGAGTCAAGTAGTGCAGGAAAGCATGAGTCAAACAGAACATTCCAAAGAATAGGGAGATATTGTTGTTGCATAAACATGGAGCACACACCAGTGTGCCCAAACTCAACACAAGTGCCAAGGCAGGTCAGCTGGACTTACCAAAAGACTGCAGACAGGCCTGAATGAGCTCCTCCCAGCTCCCCCCTTTGGTGAGGGGACCCAGGGACATCATGGATTTAGTAGGGACAGGCTGGGCCGGGCTGGGTTTGTGAAACCTGTGAGGACGGCCTGGAGGAGAAACTCTAGACCTGGAGCTGCATCCTGGAGTCGCTCTCCTTAAAAAAACACCAAAACAACAGAGGGCTTGTTGTAAGGAAAGTGGGCCTTTCTCTTTTTGCCCATGAGGACGTATTGTACGTGCAGCAGTTTCAAACTATAATCTTCTGAGACCACAGGCTATGACACATAACGATCTGCGTAATTGTCACAAGAAATTGGAGCCATTGTTTGAATTTAACCCCCCCCCCC
>NW_011369097.1:358081-360879 GCF_000735185.1 Notothenia coriiceps | reverse complement strand
TCCTTGTACGATGTGAGGGTCTAAGGACAGAGGGTGTCGTATTGTCATACTGATATTCTGTACACACTGTGAAGTCCACTGAGACAAATGTAACATTTGTGATATTGGGCTATATAAATAAACATTGATTGATTGATTGATTATATCATGTAATTTCTGCCAGCAGAATTTAATGACAAAAACATTAAAATAAGATTTGTGTGCGCTTGGAGCCACATAAGGGCAGGCTTCAGGTATCACTGATAACAACATTGACACAATGGGTGCAGACAATCTATCTTATCAGAAGCAGCCAGCTGCTAATACACAGGTTCTCACAATTTCACTCTGTCTTTGAAAACATGTGAACTCATACTGCTCGCCTGTGGACAGCACAAAGGGAGGCAACTCGTCAAAGGGAGGACGCTCAGGGGTGAGGGAGGCACAGCACTGTCTCAGATGTAATCACAAACTGTATGCACCTTAAAAGGATGTGTGCTAGTGGCTCCTCCTGCGCTCTAAAGTGAAGTGCATAAGGGCCAAACGCAAAGCTTCAGAGCTAATTAAACAGCTTCCCATTTGCTTAAACTGGATGTTTTATAGACAAAGAAGATCTGTGATGAATTGTTTTTCCAATTATCTCTTAGGGTTTTCACATGATATCTGTTCATACTCTGTGTGTTTGCTTGCCATTTTCACTTGCGGAAAGTCATCTAAACACACAAGATTTAGTTTTTAAACAATTGTGATATTCAAATGTTCTGAATAATGATATGTCATCGCTTAAATCAAATGTTTAATGCCCCTTGGATGTAACAGCTATCAAATGTCAGCACTTGTTATTCACATAATATGAAGTGTGATTAGATTCTTCCCAACATTGAAAGACATCTGGAAACAGTCTCTTGGACCATCTACATAAATGTACATTAACTTTATCACCCCTTATAAGCCTAATGGAAGCTACAACCACTGTTATCTTTAGAGGAAGGTCCACCCTGTTCCTGTTCAGCAGTCTGAATAAACAAAAAGGTTTCAGTAAACTAGAAGGCATCACATGTCACCGATTTTCCAAAATGCATTCATGTCAAGGACGCCAAAAAGACAATAGTTTTGGAGACTCAAATATGATCAACATAAGAGCAATATTTTTTTCAATGCTTTTTAAAGTTTCAAATGAGTGAAATCGCAAAACATTTATTAACTGCCTCTCATTTGGATTTTCCCGTGAAAGATATACCATCCAAAGTAATTATTTATTCAAAGTTGTAAAGTGAAAACCCTGTAGGATCACGACTTTTGACGCAAGTGGTCCCGCCTGGTGGAGCTCAGAGGCTGCAGTGAGTGAGTGACAGCCCGGCTCCACGCCACGGCCGCCCACTCTCACACAGACTGCGTGACTCTTAATTGTGTAACGTTCATTGACGAGTCAGCACAATGCTGCCGAGACCGCGGGGCCCAGCGGAGCGATGAGATGCTCCCATCGAGGAGAACACAGATGGACAGCCTAGTTCAGCCGCTCGTCGCCCAGTACCTCGCCATGGGATGTCAATCAAAAGAAAACAGCCAAAACGAAAGTATAACGTCGGATGAAAAGGGAAAGGACGATGCGTAAGTCTCATAATCTTGTCGTGGTTTTTATACACTTTCTGGCGTGTAGGTTGCGCATAGGTTCAACAGTTTATTTATTATGTGTAGTTATCGGAGTTGTGTTAGTGACTGTTCTTGGTTATAAATGAATAGGCGCCTCTTTATGTTCGTGCGTAAAACTAAATTGATGCTATCGGATGATTTTACGCACAGGTTCTTTAATCGCAATTGCTGTTGGACTTGTTCTGACATGCTGCATTTAAAACACGAACACATTTGTGTTTACTGGTCACACAACAGTTTAAACTGGATGTCCGCAATCAACCGGTATTTCCCCAAGTTAAAGGAAGGAAATGAGAACAATGAAAAGCTAAATTCCAGANTTATCGGCCGAAAATGGTTAAAAAGGCCCTTTCGGCTTTCGGCCGAAAGGAACGTAACCCTGTTCTCTGACATTCGGTGATAGTTTTTCGGTGCTAGAACCCTTTCGGCCGAAAGCCGAAAGGGCCTTTTTAACCATTTTCGGCCGATAATTTTCGGCGGCCGAATATTCGGTGCATCCCTAGTCCTAGAGTAAGGTACACTGCTCTGTATGAATGGGTGTGAATGGGTGAATGACATGTAGTATGTAAAGCGCTTTGAGGGGTCTTAAAGACTGGATAAAGCGCTATATAAGTACAGTCCATTTACCATTTACCATTTATCCCTCTCCCAGGACGGACAGACGTGCAATAGATGCCGTGTGTAAATCGAAAAGATAATACATTTACAACATAGGTAGTCCAAATATTTGGAAATGCATGTGTCAATAATAAGAATATGAATCCACGAGGATGTCAGCAATCTTGTGGGAGCCATCAGGGAAGTAGTATGGTGAGAGTCTGGCAGGACCGCAGAGACATGTTCAGCCACGACTCGAAGTCCAGGACTCAGATCCAGTGCTCAGGATAGAGGATCCAGGACACACGACCACAGCAACAGGATTAGCCTCGACTCAGGATCCCGGCGTATATATGGACACAAAAAAGAGATTTGGGGGAAACTGGGTTAATCGGAACATGAGAGTACACAGGTACAAACAGCCAGAAAGACGGAGTAAGGTGCCCCCCCCAACAGTCCAAGCCTATAGCAGCTAAACTAACGTGTCTACATACATGCACTCCCTTAGGATAGGTTGAGGGAAAAGGGTAGCAAGTACGAAGAAAGGAACAGAGGTGAAGAGGCACACG
>NW_011369097.1:357405-358041 GCF_000735185.1 Notothenia coriiceps | reverse complement strand
GCCAAATGTCTCCACTTCGTTCCACTGCCCCAGTGACTTGAATATCTTGGGTTCTGCCACCCTTCATGCAGATCTAGATCCCTCCGCTTCGCGTCGGGCTCCTGATCAGCCTGTCGGGTGTTCTTTTCCCCATAATGACCGCGTCGCTGCACATTATCCCTTACAAACTAGCTAAGTTAGCTAGATGTAATTCATTCTTAACTGTAGGCTTTTATCAAAGTATTAATTTACTTAATCTAAATGTAACAACATTTTAAATTATAATAACTTACATTTATGGCGTTATGACCTTCTTCTTGAGGTGATTGTGTCCAAATAAAGTTATGTCTGCTTCAACTTGCTGTTGTCTGTCTTGTCAGGCAGTTTTCCTTCAGCTCTGAAAATGACAGCTTTCCCGCGTATCGGTGGCTCGAAGTTGCCGCGAGCGCTAGGGGGCAGCACTTATAATTCTTTTAATAAATTTTTTTTTTTCCCCTATATGTTTTCAGCAGCGGCGCAGCGCCGCTGCTGAAAACAATATAGGGGAAACGACTGAAGTATATATTTTCTTAAGATGATCGATGGCTACTGCCATATTTGCAAAATAGTGCCTCTGAACCTTGACAAGTGCATGTTTCAGGCTTATCAATTAACAAC
>NW_011369097.1:348522-357360 GCF_000735185.1 Notothenia coriiceps | reverse complement strand
CAGGCGTTTTGTTTTGTTTCTAGATTAAAATTGTCCTACCAAACTGTTCAGCTTAGGTCTGCTTGGCTTTGTAGTAAGGTTTTAGGCTTATTTTTGTATATCTGCATTTTTTTTAAAATCTGTGGCTATTCACTTAGATAGAAAGATGGCCATACTCTCCATTTGTTGAGACCTTTCTGAGATTAAATATTTGTTTCATCCTATATTCCTATTTAGGATGTATTTTTAGAGTAACAAGGCTGTGCTAGAAATTGAAAAAATGTTAGTGGTACTGATGTGTAAACAAAAAAGGTTTTGTTTGTTCAACCTCCGTAGATCTGAACCAGTAATAATGATTGATTTGGCACGCTTATTTAACATCCTGATGTAACATTATGAGGTATGTTCATTTCTTAAGGGTTCAACAAATGATAAAATTGATTCTTGTTTAATTATTATTGATTTTAATTTGGAATATTATTAAAAAGGCCGTTTCTGCAGGTTCACCTTAGAATGCCTGCATTGAACATTTGTGGTATTTGTGTCCTGGGCGATATTAATAATGTATTCGATAATTTTTGGTTAAACTCTGAGAAAATGGTTTGCTGCGAACACGAGAAAACTTTGTTGCATTGGTTGACTCACCAATGTGTCCATGTACACCTCCAGCTAGTAGTTTAAAGTCTCTGCAGAGCACGCACATGGCAAAAAGGCCTGGAGACCAAATGACCTTTGACCCTGGAATGACCGTGTGACTTGAGAAACAGCACTATCAATGGACGGACTCTCGGGGCTGACCGAACTTGACTTTAAAACCTGCGCAGTGTGAGTGTGAATTGAAATCCGCATCGTGATCAGTGCGCTGCATGTTCTAACCAATAACCTACCCCCAGCACTGTTATTTTTAGACTATACATATTTTGGAGCTCCATGGGAACCACGGTTTCCTACAATTCCACACATTTGGAAAACGCCATGTGACCCCGTTATCTAATCCACGGAGGTTGGCGGTTTGCAATGTAACCTAAACTAAATCTAAAGAATTCTGTTTCTTTAGGACTGCCAGCTGGAAATGAACACTTATTTCTCTGGGGTGTTTCACTGTGAAAAAATGATGGATGTACATTGTGAATGATGTTTGGTATTTTCTATACCACTGGTTACCTGGAAGGTTTTCTTCCCATACGGATTTTGTTACACATGTGTAATGCTGTAAAAAGGGGGAGTGTGGTGGATTGTCATTTAGAGGACTGAAAGAACTGCCCGCCCCGCTCGGAAGTTCAATCTGCCCATTGATGACAGTTTAGTTTGACCTGCTCATATCTGGGGATAAGTACTGTTTGATGAATGTTGAATGTTTCTATATTGATTGGTATTAACCAATGGTAACACAATGCAGGAATCAGGGCAAGAGCTACTGAGGAGGTATTCCAGGAATGAGCATGAGAAGGTGAACTGTGATAATGACACACTTTGTAATATTTCAAACACGGATAAAGGTAACTGGAAGGTTTTTGAACCTGTAGAAGAACATTTTAGTTAAGCTAACACTTATATTGTAATGAGTTTAATGTAGACAACATCTTGTACTAGCCTTGGTAAAGAAGGTAAAGCATAGACTTTGTTGAGTACATTCGGGGGATACACTTTATTTAAATTCCTAATAGAAAGACATTTGATGACCGTATGTTGGATTTCTGTATTCATTTTTCAGCTTGATAATATCAAGCAGTGGACAGGTAGAGCAGCATCACGGGAAATCTTCACTTTGTCAGTATTTATGATTTTGTTGTTTTAATCCATAACATTAGTGTGTTTCTTACAGAGACATTAGCAGTTCATTTATATTTAGATTTTAAATTAGGATCTCAAGGCATTTCATTTATAACACAGAGCTTGTCAGAAATTCAGAGCTATACGATATGTTATTTGTTACTGAAATGTTGGGTTTTTTGACACGGCCAGTATTAGAAATTCTGAAGCGGAACCTACCAGTGGTGGGTCAACACCTGAGGGCCCGAGCCCTGAGCGAGACTTGTGGGGGCTGGGTTCAGATTTTTCACACATGTGCTGGGACGCCCAAAGGGGACCCGAGGAGCAGCGAAGGCCGACACAGCGGAGTTCGTCAGGCCCTATGTGACTCAAACCCCAGGTTCTCGGCCTCTCAGGAGTGACCCAGGGACTCTCATGCCGTCCGCCGAGGAGCAAAGGGGGACATCTGGTATCCCATGGAGCCAGTGTTGCAGGCGGGGGATCACCTGGAGGCGCTCCGACGACATCCGGACGGGACCTGGCTATCTCAACGCGACACTCCTACAGCAGACGACTTGGAAGCAGGCTCAGCGGACTGGAGGAGAAGGACCCGCGGGACATCCTTAAGCAGACGCTCGGAAGCTGGCGGTCAGCGGGCTGGGGGACTTCTCGAAGGCGCAGGGAGTCTACTTCTCTCTGATCAGATAATCAGTTCCACTTTGAAGGAATAGCACGCATCTCCCCCTCCCTATCAGCTGCCCTTGTTGGCGTTTTCCGTTGGAGGGGGGAGGGGGGCCCTGAGGATTCCAAACAACACGCGCAAGGATGCTGCTTTCTGGCATCAGGTTCGCCACTCTGAAGTTCCTTCACTGCATGAAAGTTGTGTTCTGTTCCCAAAGGTTATGTTGGGGACGGAACTAGAATAGGAATGACAGTAGTTGTGTTTTCAAATGTTCTTATGTGGTGTTGGTCTCGTGGAGGCGAGCCAAAAGGGGATTGAAGGATTATTTGAATTTTTTGAAGTATTAAAGTAACGTGTTATGGCAGGGGAAAAGTTCAATCTGGTATATTATTTTAATTTCACCTTTATAGAATGGGTAACTTGTGATTTCTGCATTGAGTGACTTCTGAAGATACCAAGAGGGCCCCTGGGTCTCTCTTGTTAATTACAATATTTCCTTGCAATTAACATGGGGAAACTCCGGATACATTTCCAGATATAGGCGTTAAGTCTTGTAGGAATTCCTGTTTATCTCCTACACTCCTCTGAGGCCTTGGAGACTTGGGTCACCCGCAGTAAACAAAATCAACGTTCCTTTTGGCTTATCAATAAAATGTATGTCATTCCTCGAGCTGACTTTGGGGTGAAGGAAGTTCAGGGGCCATTAAGCCAACAGAACCATCTTATGTTAATCAACCAAAACTCGATGACTCTCAGGGGACAGGGGCCCCTCAAAAACAACAAAACAAAACCCCCCCAAAAAAAAAAAAAAAACATTCGGCCTTAACCAAGGGTCCCTCAATGAGATATGTGTGTGCTTTCCTTACGGCTCATATGCCTGTATAATCATTTATCAACTATTCCTGTATTGTGTTTATTTGTTCTCTGTTTTTATTCTTTCATATGTGGTACTGGGGGCTACAAACATTGTGGAGACCTTAGCTTACAGTATTTAGTTACTCTATAGGAAATGGAAGCCAGCTTTTATGACAGGGAACAAGAGGCTGGGGGAGGGGACATTCTTCTTGAGATTTTCAGCATTGTCAAATGATCAGGGAATTCTACTTGTTTAAATTAGATGTGTGTGATTGATTACTTTGTATTATAATAACAGTATGTGTAGGTCAGCTGGAAATATGCAATGTGAAACCTTTATTTGAAATAAAGTCTGCAGGGAATATTCTTTAAGAACAACTAGCTCAGTGTCTGGAAGAGCTGCAGGCTACATTGAGTTGGGTACTTCTAACTGCTTGAGATCAGAGCTGTTGTTTTCCTCTTGTTATTTTTGTTTGGTTAAGGTAACTCATGTGGTTATTTGTTCATCGCAACTATACACACTATATCTTAATATCTTTATAAAATGCAAAGTATGTTGAACTTGCAAGAGGGGTTTGTTATCTCGCATGTAAGGGTCGCTCTGGCTCGCGCTGATTGGCTGTCTTTTCTAAGTGGAGGACCCCTCGGGGGGGGGGGGGGGGGGAAGCCGCATAGCTCCCCTGGGGTTTTGGATATAAGCCTATGTTTTCTTTAGACCGCTCTCTTCTTTTCTTCAAACTGACCAGATCCGTGAGATTGGAGGAAGAGCAGGAAGTACTTTCTTTGTATTTGTATTGTTACTTTGTATCATTAAAACAAGATTATTGTTTAACTTGCATTCTGGTGTTTCTTAATCCCTTCCTTTTTACGAATTTACCCAGCTTACCAAACGACACGCGGAGACGAGGTTGGTTTTAAACATCCACCAAATCTCCAACAGTACCTACCCCACCTTTAAGTACATTTCGAAGCCCATACTTCTTTACTTTTACTTGAGTAAAGAAGTTTAGTCAGTACTTCTACTTTTACCAGAGTATTTTTAAAGACGAGTATATGTACTTCTACTTGAGAAAAAGGATGTGTGTACTTTTGCCATCTCTGCTAAACCATAACATACAGTGACATCAGCAGGAGCAGAGGTATGATGCCTTTCAATTTTACTAACTGCAGTTCCCATTTGAAACAATAGAGGACAACAAAGCACACATTGTGTAGAATTAATGGTTGTGCAGTCTTTAGCACGTGACCCCAAACATATTTAATACATTTAAACCGAATCAAAATACTTTATTCATCCCATTGTTAATTGGGTTTAAGGTCAGTTCCTCCATTTAAGAATGAAATAAATAAAAGAAAAATACACAAAAAGTATAAAATTATTAATGTAAACATATGATGTTAAAGTAATAATGTGTACAAAATGTATGAAAAAATAAAATAAAGAGATCGATATAAACATAAGAAGTTATAGTAAACATGTTCACATTGTGCTACAATATGCTACGTGTAATTCATTCTTAAGTAATCTCTTGATACTGATTAACTAAGAATAAAAAGCCTCAATGAAAAAATTAAACAAGCTCAGATTTCTTCAATATTTCATAGCACATTTGTGTCGTATTGTTTAAATAGTGCAGATGGATTAGTTTTTGGTGTCTTAATAGCCAGTGTGGGCTGAGAATATATTATGCATGACACCATAATAAAGGCTTCATTCATTTATCATTCATTCGTTGCATTATGAGTGTTCATACATAATAGCAGCCTCAGATTTTTGGGGAGATTGTGACAAAAGAGACCATAGCGAATGGTGTTAAGAGGCACTATTGTTTCTTATAGATAGAAATGCAGCACTTTCATTCCTTTTAGAGATCTTAAAACATTAATAACTAGTGTTTTTAGGACTTGTATACATAAAGATGTAATGGCTTCTGTTGATGCACTGTGAACAAGTTGGAAAACGGGTTGTCCCAAGTCTAGGTCTAGGCCCTTTCCAACTGTTTAATACTGAAATGAGAAAAAGCATAACAAAGAAAGGGCACACGAGTAAATAAATAAAATGAGGCTATGATGTAATTGAGTTTGGAAACAGTATGAGGCACATTTCTGGTAATTACCCAGGAGGTCAGAGCCATCCTATGATGGGAATTGGGAGGACATTAATAAACTAAATTACTTTTTTAATCAATGCGATGTGGGCATCAGCAGTGTGGTTGTGTTCAGAGGCATTGATTACACAGATGGGGGCATATCTCCTTGTCAATACAATAGCTCATACAAGGTTCCACTGCTGGACTGAGCTGTTATAAGGGCCCTGGTTATGTGTGGATAATTAAAGCGGCAACCCCCGGGTCTGGAAATTGAATCCAATATGGAGGTGCCTTACATTTACATTTTCTTTAAATGCCGGCAACGGGCAACTTGCAAAAAAAGTCCCATTCTATAGAAGTCTATAAAAAAATGACCTTCTCGATTTATTACCCCAATTAAAAATGTTCCTTACAAGTTTGTGGTCTCAATTGCTAGTTTTTCAAAGCTTCATTTTAAATACATGTGTTTCCACTGCGCTTTGAACTGAGTTCTTAGCACACCGTATCCCTTGCTTTTTATTTCCTACTGATAGAAGAGAAACTCCATTGTACGTGGACTGATTATGTAACAATGGGCCCCTGCATGAACACACAAAGGCCCCTCCACAACCTAGAGCATGTCTGTAGCCTGTTGCTCCTAGTATTATTTTCAAGGTACTTTGCAGGTTATTTTAGATGGTAAAACCTACTGATAATTTGCTTTAGACTATTTCATATTGTTACCTGCAGTGCTGTACTGCAGAATTCACTCAACATACAGTAACTGTTCTAACAATAGAACAAATACTTGCATAATATCTGTTTTATTTCTGTGGTTTTGTTATTAAGTGTCTTTTTTTTTTCTTGGTTTAACTGAAAATGTGTACAGTTATCCATTCATATTTGTAAAATGTTCAATCAAAAATATATAGGATTTGTTGTATTTTTAACTTTACATGAAGCTAGAATATTGGTATCATCAGCAACAAACAGGACATTTATAAACATTTAAAATAAACAGTGGGTCAAGCATAGATCCTTGAGGAACTCCATGAAGAAGCGTGGACAAATTGCTCACTGTCAAACATAGTTAACAAGTAATATAAGAAGGGTGCTCTGAATCAAAGACCTCCAAGGCCATGCCCTATATCACAATGTTATGAAAGTGAAAAAGAATGTGTTCATGACCCTGTGATTCGGTGCTGCTTAAAATAACATGGGTTTCTTCCTTGTCCAGTGATTCATCCTTTCAACTTGGAATTTGTGGTAGTAATTTTCCATAATCCCCTTGACACACAAACAAAAGAACTGAATACATAAAGTTATTGCTGGAGGTTATAACATCCTGACTTCCATATTACATTACATTGCATTACATGTTAGACGCTTTTATCCAAAGCGACTTACATACCCAATACTGTGGGCAATCCCCACAGGAGCAATTTGGGGTGAAGTGTCTTGCCCAGGGACACAACGACATGCTGACTGCAGTGGGACTCGAACTTGCTATCCTCTGTAACTGTTACATTTATGTTTCTGTAGTATATTGGTAGTATCTATCTATCTATCTATCTATCTATCTATCTATCTATCTATTTCATTTCATTTTTATTTGTCCCGCTCATGGTACGCAAAACCAAATGTACAAGAGTTGCCAACAAAACATGACTCTACCAAGACCTGCCCCTTTCTAAAAAAAACAAAAATAAATACAAATAGATGGTCTGCCCTTCATAATAATTTTTAACAGTATCTTAGGATACTAAGAGAAAACATAAACAAATACTTGTTTCCCACTTGACGGTTAACGGAAAGAAACAAAACAACAAAAAACAACAACACCAAAACATCACATGTATAAGGAAAATAAAAGTGCAACTTTTCATTCATTTTTCTTCATCTGAGTCCTACTGGAGAAGAAGGTGGAAAGCGGCGCATGATAATAATAATAACAATGACAACAATAACAATGGGACCTGCAAATAAAGAACAGACATCACATCAAAGACATCAAAAACATTTAACAATGCAGGACCAGAGTACATAGGCTTATTCACATTCTGCTTCATATCCCATCTTTCTTAATTTATTCAATTTCTTTAACTGAAAAATACATATACAATTCTTTAGATCCTTTTGTTGAGAATTCCACAATTTTACACCAACCACCGAAATACACATTTGTTTAAGAGTAGTCCTTGCATATGGATGCTTAACATTTTATTTCCTTCTGTGGTCTTCCTTGTCTGATCCAAAAACAAACAACTGTTGTAAATATGCTGGTAACATTCTGCTTTTTGCCCTGTGCATTACTGATAATGTCTGCAGCTCAGCTATGTCTTTGAGTTTCAAGAGTCCTGACTTAAAAAACAGTCTGTTGGTGTGTTCTCTTGAGTCAGCTTTATGAATATTCGTACTGCCCTTTTCTATAATATTGACAATGGCTTTATGTTGCTCATATGATGTGTTACCCCACACTTCTATACAATAAATGAAAAATGGCAAAATAAGTGAACAGTACAACATCCTCAATGCCTTGTAATCTAGCAAATACTTTGCCTTGTTTAGAACATAAATATTCCTAGACACTTTCGTTTTAACATGTGCTATGTCTGATTTCCATGTCAAGTTTTCATCCAGCATCACACCTAAGAATCGAAATTCAGAAACCCTTTCAATAAAAACTCCATCAATGGACAGTGAAATGTTTTCATCTTTTTTTCTATTAGCAAAAACCACAAACTTCGTTTTATTCAAATTTAGGGTTAACTTATTTTCATCAAACCATCTTTTAAGTTTGACCATTTCATGTCCAATACACTTTGCTAAAATGTTTAAATTATCTCCTGAACAAAATACATTTGTGTCGTCTGCAAACAACACAAATTGTAATAATGTTGACGTTTCACATATATCATTGATGTACAAAATAAAAAGTTTAGGCCCTAAAACCGAGCCCTGCGGGACACCACATTCTATGTTCATACACTCTGATGTACTACCAGCAAATTCTACATATTGTTGTCTGTTATCTAAATAACTTTTTAACCAATCTAGAACTACTCCTCTCACTCCGTATCTATGTAATTTAGAAATTATTTTCCTAACTCCATACTGACTCTCACTCAATAACTGATTTATTTTCTTTTAACATATTAATATAATATTCTCTTTTTGCTTGTCTCATTATAACTGTCAACTTATTTTTATATGCCATGTATTGCTTTTCAATTGCCTTTGTCCTACATTTTATGAAGTCTTTATAAAGGTTATTTTTCTTCTTGCAAGCATTTTGTAAGCCCTTGGTTATCCAAGTCTGTTGATAATAAGTACCTTTATATGTACGGAGTACAGTGGGACAATGTTGGGACAAGCCACACCCCCTCCTCTCTTATTGGTTCTGTTGATATGGTGTAGCCCAGAACCCTAGAGAGATAAGAGTTAGGACACTCCCATAGACCTCCGTTGTAAATAATGGCGGCGCCTACTTCCGGGGTATGG
>NW_011369097.1:340888-348477 GCF_000735185.1 Notothenia coriiceps | reverse complement strand
GTCTATACCTGTGTACTCTCATGTTCCGATTAACCCAGCTTCCCCAAATTTCTTTCTTTTTGGTGTCTATATACGCCGGGATCCGGAGTCATGGATGATCCTGCGGTCCTGTGTCATGGATTGCGAGTCCTGGATCTTGAGTCCTGGATCTTGAGTCGTGGCTGTGGTCCTGGATCATAAGTCCTGGATGGATATACTCGTGGATTCATCTTCCTATTATACACACACATGTATTTCCAAACATTTGGACTACCTATGTTGCAAATGTATTATCTTTTCAATTTACACCTATTGCACGTCTGTCCGTCCTGGGAGAGGGATCCCTCCTCTGTTGCTCTCCCTGAGGTTTCTCCCATTTTTCCCTTTAAACTGTGGGTTTTCTCTGGAAGTTTTTCCTTGTACGATGTGAGGGTCTAAGGACAGAGGGTGTCGTATTGTCATACTGATATTCTGTACAAACTGTGAAGTCCACTGAGACAAATGTAACATTTGTGATATTGGGCTATATAAATAAACATTGATTGATTGATTGTTGTTTACATCCCGCTTGGTTTTGGCGCGAAACACAGCTGAAGATGGCGCCATTCCCGCGTCTCTAGCCATCCTCACCGCCGACTCCCTCAGGCGCTCTCTCGCCTCTCGTGCCTTCACAAACTCCCCACTCATGTCCTTCGACCACCCACATGCTCCTTCTTCCTCTCCATCCCTACTTTCCTGCTTCATTCCCATCTTGCTGAACTTTTCCATCTCCGCCAGCTTACCTGATAGCTCCGTGACGCAGTTAAGAACACCCGTCCGGATAGACGTCCTCTCTTCTGACACCAAGGTAACGTTCACAGATGGAGTCGGAAACAGGCTTCTAGTTATTAGGCTTTAATAACTCGGGACGGGGGATGCCTGAGTGACACCCTCAGCATCCTATCAGGGTCGCTACAGTAATATAACCTCATCATATACACATGAGAAGATATGTGGCATTTGAATGGTTGCATGTGGAGACTACACCAGGGACAGAATAGGGATTGATTTACAGCAATAGGATCCTTATGTTTCTGATGGGCATCATTTTAAATACTGAAATGTGAGATTCCTCCACATCTGATCTTAAGTCCACCTCTAGGTTTTTTACAGGATACTTTTAAACCGTGCAAGAAAACCCTTTTTTTAATGGTATTGTGTCTCGGGGACTGCAGGGACAATCATTTTGGAATCTGGTACAGTACTTACCTCCACTAAAAGATTATTCAACAACAATATGGACAGGAGCCAACGGACAAATGCTTTGATTTACTTTTTGCTTGATCTGGTCTGGTATATCTAACTCTTGTTCGAAAAATGCTGTGAGATGTTATATTTCGTCTGAAGAAATTTCGAGAGAGAAGGGCCGGGAAGAGTTTGTTGTTGATTTTGATGTCATGAACAAATATATTTAGCTGATGTACACAATGTGGATGTGACACAATATTTCCTAGCTGGATAGCTAACTTTGTTAATCTAAGTAGAAGTGCAAGTTGAAGGACAACATTTGTAGTTATTTGTAGGGACCTTTCTATTGTGTTGTCGGACACTTATAACAAGAGGATCCCATTAGTGGCAAAAACAAGCACTTTTAGAGGGCGTACATTAATGGTGCAGAATTGTGGTGATGAATATTTAGCTGATTTAAACAATTTGGATGTGACCTGACATTTTTCCTAGCCGACTGTTAGACACAATAACCAACAGACCAAACAAGCATAGGTTAAAGAACATCTTTTTTTCTCTGTAAGCACCTTTCCATAATGTTTTTCGACACGTTTAACAAGCAGTTAGTGGTAAAAACAAGCACTTTTAGTGGACCTATACATTGATGGTGAGTTTTCAGAATGAGACTTGGGTAGACACAATAACAAACAGTCTGGAATAAGCGCAATGTCAAGAAGAACGTTGTATTTCTTTGTAGGGTTCTCTCCATAACTCAGTCGAACACTTACAGGTTAACAACTGGACCCCATTTGTCCCAAAAACTAAAGCATTTTAGTGTACCTTCATTGATGGATAGATTTCGTAGTGAGACTTGGTCCGACACAATAACAAACAAACTTGAACAAGCACAAGGTAAATAAAAGTGTTTTATTTCTTTGAAGGTTCCTTTTCATAATGTTGTTGGACACTTATAACAAGCGGACCCCATTAGTAACAAATGAAGCTCAGCGCAAGTTCAACCAGGAAGACCGTCTTTACTCATTCATGTATTTCTATCTCCATGTTTCTACTCTCTCTCCTCTCAATAAGTGACCGGGGGCGTCACTCTTCAGCTTAGCCAATCGCTTCGCTCTATTCCCAAGAGCCGCCAAACCCTTTAAACTCTGCTCTTTCCCCTCCGACAGCTGTCATTTCAGGTGACTCAACGCAACCCTCCTCCACCCCTTTGCACCTCCCGTCCCTCCGAATCCAGGGTCAAGCTAAACCACTCCTCCTTAGACCGACCCAACTACAGGATCCATTCACCAACACCAGGGTCTAGACCCCGGGGGGTTTTCATCGGATCGGTTCTACCCTCCCGAATGATACTTCCTTCACAACGGGGCCTAATCGCCAAAACTACTGTCACATTAATTTGTGTATCTGCGCATTAAATATGTATCATCACATCAAAACCGTCTCTCCTGATTGAAAAACAAGCGCTTTTAGTGGACCTACATTGATGGTGAGTTTTCATAATGAGACTTGGTTGGACACAATAACAAACAGACTGGAATAAGTGTAAGGTAAAGAAGATCGTCTAGTTTCTAGTAATTTCCATAAGACACTTATAACAAGCTGACCCCATTAGTGGCAAAAACACGTATTTTTTGAGGATGTACATTGACAGTGCCTGGGTTCTCCGAAAGACTACATTTCAGTATACTTGGTTTTACAAACAATATCAGAATCTCACATGTACACCACCAGACTCTTTCACACACAGTATCATACCGTCTTTAACGTATACTGTCATTCCTTACTTCATTTACTATCATACTATCATACATAAATAACTATTCTCTCTCACAAACAAAAACAAAATCTCTTAAACGCACCATCATACTCTCGTACACACACCACTATCGTCTTTCACAAACAACTATAATCTAATAGAACATTATAATAGTGTATGTGAAAGAGGATAGTAGTAGCCTATGTGTGTAATCGGTAAACAATGTATGTAAGACAGAATAATAACCTATGTAAGAGGGAATAGTATTTCATGTTAATAACAATAGTCATGTAAAACAGAATAGCAGTGAATGAAAGGCCAAATAATAGCTTATATAAGAGATAATAATAGTTAATGTGAATGACTACTGTATATAGGTATGTGTATAAAACAGAATGATAGGGTGTGTGCATAAGAATAGTTATATGTGTGAGAGAGGATTGAAAAGGAAGTGAGTTTGATTGAAAAGTGAGAGTGATTGTCTCTACGTTTTTTGTTTGACGGACACCACCCTAGCATGGCAGTAGACTACTACTAATTTTCCCTATGCAACCTGATAACCCAGTCTCACGATTTCCCCCTTTTTTTCGTGTCACACAGAACGATTTTAAAAGCAATGTATTTCTATTGGTAGTATGTTTCGTGCCTGCAGCACGTCTTTTTGTCCGTTCCGGTCTTGGAAGACCGGAAGCTGTGGGGTTTATAAAAACATGTTCTTACTCAATATCAAGCCATGATTATTGTTTTTATTTTAAATCGTATAAAGTCGGACCTTTTTTGTCATCTGTGAGGAAAAGAAATGGGGCTCAGAGCCTCAGAATACTGAAATCTGTATTTTTGAAAATCTTTTTTCCTTCTAATTTGTTATTCTTTTCTAAATAACACACTGTTATTTACTCACCAATAACACACAATTATGCTTGTTTTTATTTATTTGTTTCATTCCATAATCTCTGGCTTTTTTGGCATCCGTCAGGAACTGAATTTCAAAATAAAAATAACGTAAATAACTTTGTTACTGTTCAGCTATAAGTAGGGATGGGTATCGTTAGGATTTTCGATATCGTATGGATACCGATACCGGTACTACTTATCGGTATCGGTATTTTTCTATACTCTTATTGATACTTTTCAATAATTTGGTGCTCAAAATTATAGACATGAATACAAGATGTGAAGATTAAACAGTCATTTTATTGTAATTTTCTTGCAGAAATAACTGTATAACTTATACATTAGCTTCTCAGAAACTGTCACGATTCTCATGTTATGTCACGTTTATAGTTTTGTAGGTTTGGGTGTTTTTGCTGTTTTCCATGTCATGTTTTCCTTTGGGTTATTGTCTGGTCCTTTTTCCTGTGTTTTCCTCTTGTCATTAGTTTCCCTGGTGTGTCTAATGGTCTGATTATGTTCACCTGGGCCCCTGTGTTTTCTCTTCCCTCCTCACCTGTGTCTTGTTGTGTGATTGGTCTTGTGTGTATTTAAGTTCTGGGTTGTCTGTCTGTCTATTTACCTTTTATTTTTATTTTTTTAACATATATTGTTATATTTACTAGGTATAAAAAATAATTTTAATTTTATTTTTATATATCTAGAATATGAATTACCCCTCTAATTACAAAACAGATATAACGTAGTAAACATGTCCTCACCGCCTGTGAATCACTGTCGTATATGATATATTGATTAACTAAATACTGGCGTTTGCTCCGAGGGGGAAACTGTTAGCGTCGAGGTCCGGCCGTCACAAAGGTTTCGAAAAAGTATGGTTCCTAGCCGTAATGAAAATGGTTAAATTTTTTTGTTGTGACTACCTGGAATGGCGATTGGTGTTTATAAGGTTTTTTTGTTATCCGAACGAATGCGGTAAGGTTGTGGATATAAATATGTTTAATGTACGGAATTAGTTAGACCTGGTCGAACTCATGGAAGAGATATAGCGAGACAAAGTGTGTAATTTAGTTGTTATTTTATGTTGATTACCTAACATCAATTATCGGTAAATCACTTATACGCTAAAATTTTTAAAGAGAAGTCCAAAAATGTGCAGAGAATAATAATCGTTATAAACATACTAGAATATAGTAAATTAGCCAATACATCAATAAATAATACATAAATTTTGGTCGGTTCACAATTGAGCATTTCCTCACGGTTATGCTGCTCTAAGTGAGATTGATTCTCTCTCTGATCCTAAATCACGGCCATGATACTCTGCTATCGCAACGTTAGTTTTTAATATGTAGTGAGTAATGCCAGATATTTTGTAATAAGTCGTGAAAACTTTACCGTAAATGCTCGCGTACAATATATCAATGGTCATGGTGTCACTCGTGAAAAAAAGCGTCACACTACCACGCGCTTCTCTCGCTCTCTCCTTGTTATTTGATACCAGCGTCCGTTCAAATTGAAGAGACTCCGGACGTACCGACACGATAGTTTTGCGCATTCTCTCTCTTTTTCTTGTCCACAATCGTACGGAGAGTTAGTGGTCGGGAGACTAGTAGTTTGATCTGAAGTACGTTAACAGAAGTAGGTTCTACACGTCTACAATCTATTAACATTAGAGATAGCAGTCGAGGACTTTTTGTACAATAGATTTAGGATGAAGTCAGTACCATATGTATCAAAATATTTTATGTAGCGGTAAGCAAACAAAAGACATTACCGAAAACTTTACGATTTTTCGTGTAGGCAAAAAGATCTTGTACTAATGTTTAGGCGGACTTTTACCATGTTTCGTTCGAACCGTTCGTACGAACTGCCTCCTGATCCTGAACTATAGTTACCCGTTCAGCTCGGTCTATGAATTCGAGCGAGGAGTAACGCCTTTTGTTTAATTAAGTGATCAGTAAACACTTAACCTTTGACCCGGTTTAAAAAAAATTAACAACAATTTCCAGCTTGCAAAGTTACATACACATAGTTGTTAACAACCAGCAAATCGGATTTCCTTAACTGTATAAAATCGAGTTTATAAACTCTGAAGTTGTGTCGTAAAAACAAGTCACGAGTGTTTACGCTCGACCATTATATAGACTCTACTGATAATTTTCTACTGACGTTGTGGTGTCTTACTTTGTTATATTGGGTTCTTCCACGAAATTTTGACCGTAGTGTGATATAAGGTAGCTAGAGCTGGTGTCACGAATCCGGATTTTTGTTTTATGCACAATTAAATTTCTGACTCTTGTTCTCTCGGAACGAGTATATGTGTTGGGTCTCTCTCAACGTAGGTAGTGATATACACTAAGACGATTAGCATGGCCATGTTATGCCATCTACTATCTTGCTGAGCATATACGTTGCTCGATCGCCGCTTTCCCGCACACCGTGCTAGTACTATTCGCGCAGGCCACCTGCGCCCGTGTGCGGTCATGGTTTTGTATCGATACGACACATAACCTTCGTGATTATTAGTTTCTATTTTAGTCTCGTGCTGCTCTCAAAAAATTCTCTCTAAGCGCTCTGGAACAGTGGTAGGTGGAAGGACCGACCTCCACTCTTTGTGGGGTTTTTCGTACTATCCACACAGACAAAGACAGTGGACAACCCACTTTCGTCCGTCCTGCGGTTTCGTCCTAAATCTTGACTTTGAGTAAGGAGAAAGAGAAAGTTCGGCCGCGCGAGTACTATATAACCATGGCTGGTACTGTTTTCTTGTGAGTCGGCGTCTGGAGCAGTCCCTTTTCTCGCGTNCTGTACAAACTGTGAAGTCCACTGAGACAAATGTGACATTTGTGATATTGATAATTAAGCTCATCAATAATTAAGTTCATCAATGTTTATTTATATAGCCCAATATCACAAATGTCACATTTGTCTCAGTGGACTTCACAGTTTGTACAGAATATCAGTATGACAATACGACACCCTCTGTCCTCACATCGCACAAGGAAAAACTTCTGGAGAAAACCCACAGTTTAAAGGGGAACATGGGAGAAACCTCAGGGACAGCAGAGTTGCTCTCCCTCTCCCTCTTACCTTCACCCTCTCCCAGGATGGACAGACGTGCCATAGATGCCGTGTGTAAATTGAAAAGATAATACATTTGCAACATAGGTAGTCCAAATGTTTGGAAATGCATGTGTCTACAGTATAATAAGAAGATGAGTCCACGAGGATATCCATCCAGGACTTATGATCCAGGACCACAGCAACAGGCACAGCCACGACTCAAGATCCAGGGCTCGCGATCCAGGACTCAGGACCACAGCAACAGGATCAGCCACAACTCAGGATTCCGGCTTAGATAGACACCAAAAAGAAATTTGGGGAAGCTGGGTTATTCGGAACATGAGAGTACACAGGTACAGACAGAGAGAAGGAAGAAGTAAGGTGTCCCCCGACAAACTAAGCCTATAGCAGCAAAACTAGGTGCTGAATCTAATCAGCCCTAACTATAAGCTTTATCAAAAAGGAAGGTCTTAAGCGCACTCTTAAAAACGGATAGGGTGTCTGCCGCCCGAACACAAACTGGAAGCTGATTCCACAAATGTGGAGCTTGATAAGAAAAGGCTCTGGCTCCAATTGTACTTTTAGAGACTCTAGGAACAACCAACAACCCTGCATTCTTGGAACGCAATGCCCTAGATAGGGGTCGGCAACAGGCGGACCGCGGTCCGGATCC
>NW_011369097.1:321939-340843 GCF_000735185.1 Notothenia coriiceps | reverse complement strand
GACCACCGACGGAGAGGTAGAGAAGACAAAAGGAAGGATTGCAAGAATAACGATGGGAAGAAGGGAGTTGTTAAGGATTACCCTGCACGTACATACATCTAGTGACATCACATCAGAACGATATCCACGAACTGAACAACCCCACACCGTGAGAAAATGAAAAAAAAAAAGAAACAAGGCAGAAAGGACCAGACAACATGGACATGAGAGTTAACAAGGCTAGTTGGGATTGGAACCTGAGTTTGTCAGAGGTAGGAGTAGGTCAGTGACTACGTTCCACACTCCCCGGCCGGGCTAGGCGTTCTCTGCAACCTGTTACCCTCTAATAAACCTCGAGAGGTCATAGAGGGGAAAGGTTTGGATAAAGTTATATAAGATCTAAGTTTTTAGGATTTAAGTGAAAGAGTAAGAACTAAAATGTATAGGTGAAGAGGCACAACGTATCTACGTCAATGCACTCTTATTAGATTATTTCATTTTATCACTATAAGCTTTATCAAAAAGGTAGGTCTTCAGCGTACTAAAACTGGAAGCTGATTCCACAAATGTGGAGCTTGATAAGAAAAGGCTCTGGCTCCCATTGTACTTTTAGAGACTCTAGGAACAACCAACAACCCTGAATTCTTGGAACGCAATGCCCTAGAGTAGGACAGTAGGGTATAATGAGTTCTTTAAGGTAAGATGGCGCCTGCCCATTAAGGGCTTTGTAGGCGAGAAGAATAATTTTAAATTCTATCCTGTGTTCTATAGGGAGCCAGTGTAAGGCAGCCAGAACAGGAGTAATGTGTCCCTTTTCCTAACTCTGGTTAGTACACGAGCTGCAGCATTTTGAATCAGCTGAAGCGACTTGACTGACTTCTTGGTACACCCTGATCATAAAGAGTTACAATAATCCAGCCTTGAAGTAACAAATGCATGGACTAGTTTTTTTGCATCGTTCGGAGGCAAGATATGCCTGATTTTTGCAATGTTACGTAGATGTAAGTAGGCGGTCCTTGAAATTGATTTTATATGGGCATTAAAGGATAAATCCTGATCAAATATAACACCAAGATTCCTTACAGTCTCACTGGAGGCCAAATTAATGCCATCCATAGTTAGTATATCTTTAGATAATTTGTTCGTAGATTATTTGGGACGAGTACAATAACTTCAGTTTTGGCCGTGTTTAACATCAACAAGTTTAAAGTCATCCACGTTTTTAAGTCCTTGAGGCAGTCTTGAATTTTATTTAGATGATTAATTTCATCAGGCTTGATTGATAAGTATAGTTGAGTATCATCCGCATAACAATGAAAATTTACAGAATGATTCCTTTTGATATTGCCTCACGGAAGCATATATAATGTGAACAAAATAGGTCCAAGCACTGAGCCCTGTTGCACTCCATGGCTAACTTTGGTTTGCATGGAAGATTCATCGTTGACACGTACAAACTGAGAGCGTTCAGATAGATAGGACCTAAACCAGCCTAAAGCAGATCCCTGTATGCCAACTAAGTGCTCTAGTCTTTGCAATAGGATATCATGGTCGATAGTATCAAATGCAGCACTGAGATCGAGCAAGACAAGAATAGAGACAAGTCCTTTGTCTGAGGCTATTAGAATGTCATTTGTGACTGTAACCAGAACTGTCTCTGTGCTATGATGTGTTCTAAAGCCAGACTGAAAATCTTCAAAAAAATCATTGTTTTATAAGTAATCACACAACTGTTTTGCGACTGCTTTCTCAATAATTTTTGAGAGGAACGGAAGATTAGAAATAGGTCTATAGTTGGCTAAAACTTCTGGATCGAGGTTGTGCTTTTTAAGAAGCGGTTTTATCACCGCTACTTTGAATGATTGTGGAACATAGCCTGATAATAAAGACACATTCATAATATTTAATAAAGAAGTGCTAATTAATGGAAAAACTTCCTTCAACAGCTTAGTTCAGGGGTCTGCAACCTTTTTGACCAAAAGAGACATTTTGGTCCTTTTTCCCCAACATTTTTTTGTCTGGAGCCGCAAAACATATTTCATAGCTTGATAGCTAATAAAGTTGTATTTATTGTTATATCAGACAAAAACTACAGGGTTTTTTTGCATTTATTATGCTATGTATTACGTTATTACGTAAAACTGTTAACCTCTAATAAGAAACAAAGAACTCCTATAAGGAGAATAAAAAATAATACACAGGCCTACTTTAACATAAATTAAACACAGCAATTGGGGAGTCCTCTGCACATTTGAAGGAAACAAATATATAATTAAAATGTGCCCACTTTGAAATAAATAAAACATATAGCTGCACCCTAAAAAGAGTTAACGGTGGGGTAGGTAAGAATGGAGAAACCAGCTCGATTGCGCTAGAATTTGAAAAAACCTCCAACACACACGAACGCGCACATGACCAATGAGGGCACGAGATAAGTTTGTGGACAGATGGAAGGCTGACAGGCAGGTAGGCCATCCAGTTATTTTAGCCGGGCCGGTGTCGGCTCAGATGATTGGTCGTGCTCTTTACAGCGCTACAGCCCTACGGCTTCCACAGATTAATTTGTGTATGTCATTATTGTCAAAGCATTTCATATATTCATTGCTATCGGGATGTTAAGAGCATTCCATGGAATATAGCAAAAAGTGTTTTCTGAAATAAATTACACACCCCATTGAATTATGACTGAAGATCGTCAGCTGTCTTCCTCTCCCGTGTTGTTCCCGATACGTAAAGGCTGCAGCACCTTTGACAACTTCTCTCTACATATCAAACATACCGGTAAACCAGCATCGTTTGCTGTGAAAGCATATAACTCTGTCCACACAGAATTAAATCCTTTGTTCCTGCGGTACTTTTCTTTGATTTATCCATAGTTCGCTCATCGAGCCGGAGCGGGGGTCAGGTTATTCACCCGCAGGAAAAGGCGCTGGCGCGGGACAGTAGCCGGATGTGACGCATATTTTAGTTGACCTAATTAAAACCGTTTTGTTTTTTATTTATGTGTCACAGTATCACCTCAAAATACAAGATACGAAACATTTTCAACCATGCAACAAAATATAAATAGTCCAACAAATACTTTTATTTTATTTCCTTCTTATTTTTGTCTAAGCTCAAGGGAGCCAGAGCAGAGGGCTTAAAGGGCCGCGAATGCGGCTCGAGGGCCGTGGGTTGCCGACCCCTGGCTTAGTTGGAATCGGGTCTAAGATACACGTTGATTGTTTAGAAGAGAGAATCATTGAATTTAATTGTTCAAGGTTTATGGCTGAAAAGCCTTCTAATTTACTATCTAGTGTAATATTAGATTTCCGGGAGCTTTTGATAACACTATACTGGTCAAAGGCAAGAGGTCATTAATTTTGTTTCTAAGAGTAACAGTTTTATCGTTAAAAAAGCACATAAATTATTACTACTGAGTGCTATGGGAATAGTAGGCTCAATAGAGCTGTGGCTCTCTGTCAGCCTGGCTACAGTGCTGAGAAGAAATCTTGCATTATTCTTATTCTCATCTATTAATGAAGAGTAGTAAGCTGCTCTCGCTTTACACAGTGCTTTCTTATATTCATTGAGAGTAATATGCCAAATTAAACGAGATTCTTCAAGTCTAGTGGAACGCCATATCCTTTCAAGTTGTCTCGACTTTTGCTTTATTTTGCGGGTTTCGGCATTATGCCATGNGTGTGCCTTGGCAGTCTCAGGGCTAAAACCTCTGGATCGAGGTTGTGCTTTTTAAGAAGCGGTTTTATCACTGCTTCTTTGAATGATTGTGGAACATAGCATGATAAGATACACGTTGATGGTTTAGAAGAGAGAATCATTGCATTTAATTGTTCAAGGTTTATGGCTGAAAAGCATTCTAGTTGACTATCTAGTGTAATATTAGAACTTACGTTTCCGGGAGCTGTTGATAACACTATACTGGTCAAAGGCAAGAGGTCATTAATTTTGTTTCTAAGAGTAACAATTTTATCGTTAAAAAAGCACATAAAATCAGTACTACTGAGTACTATGGGAATAGAAGGCTCAATCGAGCTGTGGCTCTCTGTCAGCCTGAAAATAAATATTGCATTATTCTTATTCTCATTCTTATTCTCATTCTGCGCTTTACGCAGTGCTTTCTTATATTCATAAGAAAGCACTGCGTTCTCATCACAACAACAGGATAATCTACTGAAGACATGGTGTGTTCCTTTGAGTTTTGTATTTTGAGGTTTTCAAGAGACCTGTTATTTTTCTGTGTAGAATTGGGGGAAGTGAAAGGATCAGCCAAGGGCCAGATTTATGACATCAAACTTTAAATAAAATGGAAAAACTGGTAATACATTGCATATAATTCAACTTTTCTACTCAGGAAATGCTAAAAGTGTTCATGTCAAACGATCATCAGTGAATTACAGCTTACAAGAAAGCTGCCGCAGCAACTGGTAAGCTACCCCGTTGTAAATTATGCATTGTGCCTCAGATGACGCATTATTCATGACTAATGCTACGTTGTACAGGTGGAGGTCTTAAACCATTAAGCACATATGCTGAGGTGGTTGAGCTCGGACAAAGTAATGCCTCTAAAAGCGGGTAAATGCTTCCTCTGGTGCTGGTTGACGGACTCTAGAGTTCTTGCCAAGGTAAGGGCAACATGGATTAATTGTGTTTTCCCCCCATTTCGAAGTTATTTACGCACAAATGTCAAAATTCATATCTTTCCTATCTTTATTCCTAGGACAAACATCCCTTCCCCATTCCTTGGCCCGTGGCAGGTGTGTTACCAGGGAAAGACAGATGAACGGAGCCATGGACGCAGAGGCCATAGCATTAGAAGAACTGTGAATAAGCAATACAACTTTGTACTTAAAATAGCAATTATAGGCTCTTAAAATTAAAGCATGTAAACACTAAAACAATTTTGACTCTTCTTTCTACTATTTTATAATATCTGTTGTTACATTTCGCCATGGGGAACGTAGAACATGTCCTACCACCTGCCACAAAGTAATTTGTTTTTATAAATTCATTGGGCCACAGCTCATAACTGGGCTCTCAGCTGTGGTCCTGCAAATGGCTTAATTAAGAAGCCAATGCAATTGGCGATATCATTTGTTACCTAGGCTTTCAGTTCCTCTTAGACAACTGCATTAAGGCTTGGTTGCCCCAGCTTAAAAAAAACTCCAAAAACTGCAGGCAAATAAATAAATTCCATTAGAATTGGAACACTTTGTGGATTTACTATTGGGGATGAAGAGAGGGAAAAGATCACCTTAAGTTCAACTGGTGACTATTGACCTATAGCAAACAATTAACAATATGAATGAACTAAAAACACTTTGCAGAGAAATTAGAAGATCTGCCACATTTGATGTGTTGGTGCTGTGATTTGTCTTAACTGAAACTTTCTCGTCCTCGCTTGAAGTTGTGATTTGCACGTTTGTCTTCCATAACTCCAACCCATCATCGAGAAAGCCCAATATTATCTTGAAGTCTTTCATAACTGAAATGATATACACTGACATACTTCTGGGCATGCCAGCTGCCATGGCAAGATTCAACCCACTGACACATTTTGGACATTATCATCTTTCCATTGGCCACTTCCGTGACGGCCTTTAGCTGTATAATTGGTTGTCTTCCACTATGACCCTCGCATGTTGGATGAGTTCATTTTTGTAGTCTGATCCAAACAGACAACGACTAACTAACTTAATTAGAGCTCTCATAAAAGTTTCTATATTTGTATTTATTTTGTTTTGTTTGAATGTGTGTGTGCGCTTGTGAGTGTGTGTGTGTGTGTGTGTGTGTGTGTGTGTGTGTGTGTGTGTGTGTGTGTGTGTGTGTGTGTGTGTGTGTGTGTGTGTGTGTGTGTGTGTGTGTGTGTGAGGGGGGCAGGGTTGGGGATGGGAAATGCTGGGGGGTTGGCAGGGTTGAAGGGTAGTGTGTAACAGCCTGAGATAATTATTTTATGGTACCAGAATAAAAAAATAATTCAAATCCTGGACTAAGTGACTTTAAAGATATCCATATATCAGTGCCAAACAATATATAATAAAGAACTCCTATCCTTAAAGTAAGGGTAGGAATAAAGGTAAATATTATTACCAAAACATGTAATTTGAACAGTTTAATATATTCAATATTGTATCATGTCATGTTAAACATAGATAATAATAGCTCTCTCCATACAATGACCTAAATCAAACAGCTGCTGCTCAATGAGACCCAGTATTGGTTGGCTCACTTAACATGGAAGGTATTGATTTTTAGATAATACAGTAAGGTCATTTTCATTGGATTTTAAATAAGGTTTATATTTACTGCATATTTTTCCATCAACAATATCTTTCTTAAAATGTTTGGAAGTAACCTTATTGGGGAAAGTTGTCAAGAATAAAATGTAATATCCCCCAATATGTATGCAATATGTATGTCAATGGTGAATCAGTCATTAGATGCAGGCACCTTTAGAATTTTAAAAATTCATATAATTAACTCAAACCATCAGATGCAGGCACCTTTAGAATTAAAAAAATTCATATAATTAACTCAAACCATGGAGTTGTAATGCTATTTGTTTTAATATAATAATATTTAAGCTTCCCTTTTGTAGAAATCCACTAACAATGGGGGTCACCCCTACAGAGGAGGGAGAGATTTTTTTCCATACCAATCCTTCTAAAAGTTGCCATTAACCATGACCTCTGTCTTTATAGTGTTTCGCTGTAGAGCCGTTCATATCGCAGATATAATGGATGGCCCACAAGATTTCTATGTGCATCATTGTACAAGGTCATTTGAGAGGCCTTTTTTGATTTACATATTTTATTTTTTCAGTTAAGTGGAAATGTTACAGCATGTGAGGTATATTGTAGGTCAGTAAGCTATATCTAGTTAGCTTCCAGTCAACCCTATGGCTTTATGGTTGCTTTTGTATTTTGATAGCTATTTAAAAAAGAAGATATTTCTCATATAAAAATATTGAAATGGTTAATCCATCACATCAAACTTTACCTACTTGCATTTCGGATGTCTGGTCTTCTTTTGTAGTGACTGTGTCAAGCTTTATATAGTATCAAGCTTTATATTTAAAAAATCCAAATAAGAGTCACACAGATGAGAGGATATTTACATAAATATAGTCCAAAACCACATAAGTTTGATGTTTTACAACAGTTGCTGCAAACAGTAGTTAGGGTTAGGGTTAAGTTATCTGTTCATGGATATTACATTTTGCTTATTGTTGAGTAATTAAGCTAAGTGTATAATAAAAGCATATTATATTATAAAAGATCAAATGTCAAGAAATGGTGATGGTTGTGATATTATGTAATCAAAGCAAATGCATTAAACAAACTGTACTAAAACAGGTTGAATTGCTTTGCATATGTATTTTAATGATAACTAATACCCAAACAGAAACAATCAGTGTAGCTGACTGTGTGAAATATTGCACGGCTGTCTTATTTGTATGGCAACAAGCACAGAGTTATGATTGACTGATTCCGCAACTAATCATTTTCTGGTGCCTGTGTGTCAATGGTTTGTTTCATGTATAGGCGGGGCAACGTTGGAAAAATGACATGGAGCCTGCTATCGCACAACAGAGTGGTTTTCTTATGTGTTTGCATCCGCATGGAGCCTACTGGCATGAAGCACTGGAGCCAAGGATCAACCCTGGAGACATGAGTGATTTTGGTGTCCATGTTCTCATCACACCAACAGGATAATCTACTGAAGACATGGTGTGTTCCTTTGAGTTTTGTATTTTGAGGTGTTCAAGAGACCTGTTCTTTTTCTGTGTAGAATTGGGGGAAGTCAAAGAGGAGAGCTGGCTGCGTACTCCAAATAAATCAAATCTGGTGTATTTACAGAGACAAAATGGCAAGTTCATCAAGAATTTGTGGCTGGTTTTATTTTGATCGCCAGTTGGTTGTTGCTGTAACTCTTAGTTTTCTGAGTTTTGCTCTTAAACCATCAGATTGTTTGAACTCTTTGGAGTTACGTTATATAACTTCTTTGATGCTACTTTTGGGACTTGGGATTATCAGGCATTGCTGAAACTCAATCATCCATCTATTGCTATATTCTCTCCTCTTCTTTGCTGTCATTGTTGGTACAACTTGGTGCCAAGTGCACTGGTATGCCGGTCAATTCACCAACAAAGTAATGTGACGGAATGCGCTTATTTGTGTGCATCCCTTTGGTTTAAGGACCAATTGTGTCCATTGTGTCCTTCCCAAACCCAATTCCAAAGCTCCCCCATCTGGCACAGGCATCATTAAATGACTGGACCCCAATCTGCAGCAAATAAAACTGGCTATCGCCTGCAGTGACATATTTGATTGCAGTTCAACAGTCTCTTGCAAATGTGCCAAATTCCATTTAGTTTGGAGTACACTGCCAGCCAAAGAGAGGGAGAGAGGAAGCGAAAGCATGAGAGAGTGAATAGGACAAGAGTAAATCAATGATTGTGTGAGAGAGAAACACAAAAACAAAACAGCATCGCTCTCATTGGCAGGACCAGAGTACCCAGCTAAGCCTGACACCCCATCTCAAATCATCAAAGCATAATGGAAAAATACCAGAGTCCAGAGTGTGTATGTGTGGGTCTGCTGTGACCAGACAGTGTTTTCTCTACAAATGCCCTTACAGCTCACATGGCCCATTGATAGATCATTGGAATATTACTAGCATTTCTGTTTTAGCCTCTCCTAACCAGAAACACCCCTAAGGGACCAACCACATCCACTCAATGGAATCAGAAAGACAGTGCTCAAATACAAAATAAGGGTAATAATATTAGCAACAAATAACCAATCTCAGCAAATTAACAAAGAACATATAATTATGTTTTCATCCATTTGTTAGAGGAAGGGGAATGTTGGGTGGGGTTTTAGACATTATTGCAAAACACCTAAAGAATGAGCTTTTGTAGAGCACTATGTACTCTTCAGTTTCTCTTGTTAAACTGTGATAGTTACACTCTGTCTGCACCAGTCAGGCAAATATTAAGTTGTCCTGCTCAAGAAGATCGTCCATTTAATCTTTGTTGCTATCTACTATTACCAACTAATGGCTATTCTCTGGAAGGTGTAGATTACTGTATTGAATACAGAATGTAAATATTGTTGGTGATGGTGCTCCTGTTGCATTTAGCGTCAACAACTAGAATTGTTATCATTTTTGTTTTAGATAAGATAAGACTTATGATAAGATTTATCCCGAAGGACATTATTGTGCCAGAGTAACACAAATACAATAAACACAGCAGCACAACAGCAAAACTGTACACTAAAAGTGCAGTAAAAAGAGCAATTAAACATGAAACATAGAAACATAGATGGTCACACAATCAATGCAATTATTTGCAGTATTTAGTTGTGCAAAAAAATGAAAACGTAGTGGCAGTTACGTAATTGCACGTTATCATAGCATATTATTAATAATACTAATATTGCACATAGTTATATAGCATCGAGTGTATTGTAATGATGGTAATTATTCTGCCCTTACAGCGCGTATCCATATGCGCTAGCTAGACAGTTAGCTAACATTTAAAAGTCCTCCAATAAAGATGCAAGCTTTTCTTTCTTCACTTTACTGTTCTTCTTTTACTTTGTAAAACTGTAACAATACAGAAATAAAACACGTATAAGTATGCAGGCTTTACATAACATATAAGTAGCACTGTACAAACGACACACATACTACAATTAGGAATTAGCTATCATTAGCGTCACTATTAGCTAGAAATAGCACAGATCACCATTAGCTAAATTAGCACAGATTAAACTAGCTTCAGACCAAAAGTTACAAACTTCAAACATTCTGCACATAACACATCCAAATTGCACATGAATAACTCACAGACAAATAGTCTCCAAGGCTCAAGTATCACAGACACGAACACAGTTTACATGACGTCTCTGCTCCATGTGTTGATCTCCGTGCTCCGTTTACAAAGATCCTCGCAAAGCAGAGAGCGCTCACTCTGACACGCCCCCAGCAAACCAACAAAACCAAGGAGCGCTCACTGTGAGCCAAAAAACATGTCCCAACTCTATAAACATAGAAATAGGCAGCACAGTAATTATATTTATATTGCACATAGTGTTGGTGTGGAAGTTCTCAGTTCCCTTTACTTAAGGGTGAAGAGTTAAAGAGTTTGATGGCCACTGGGAGGAAAGACCTCCTGTGGCGCTGTGTGGCGGTCTTCGGTGATCTCAGTCCAGGGACGTGCACAGACATTTGGAGGGGCTATTGCTCCAAACTGAAAAAGGGCCTCCCCTCCCGAAAAAAAACATAAGACCTTTTAATGTAAAAGGTTAATGAAATAAAAACACAACACTTTCATTGCAAGTGACACTCAGTTGACTTTTATGTCCAACTGCTAAATTTGTTATTCAGTTTGTGTTCAGTTCAGCCTCTCAAATGTGCTCTGAACTGGAGGCTTGGGGTTAGCCCCCAACAGAAAATATGAACTTCACTCAGCACAGATACAGGCTTTGCATTTATCACTGATTTGTTTTATTAGTGTACTCCAATGTATGTAGTTGCTTGACATAATCACAGTGCTTCACCTGCAGATGCCCTGCAGGCACCTTTTATCCAGCTCTGCAAAGTTGCAGTCCTTTTAGCTGCCTCTATCAGAAGCTGATGGCTTAGTCATACGAGGAAACAGGATTGTGGTTCCGGGGTCACTGAGAGCAGACATTTTGCAGAAAATACATGAGGGACACCAGGGGCTCTCAAAATGCAGAGAAAGGGCGAATGCATCAGTTTGGTGGCCGGGAGGGACGTGCACAGACATTTGGAGGGGTTATTGCTCTAATCTGAAAAAGGGCCTCCCCTCCCGAAAAAAAACATAAGACCTTTTGAAAATTCTAACTTGTTTTTTAATGTAAAAGGTTAATGAAATAAAAACACAACACTTTCATTGCAAGTGACACTCAGTTGACTTTTATGTCCAACTGCTAAATTCGTTATTCAGTCTGTGTTCAGTTCAGCCTCTCAAATGTGCTCTGAACTGGAGGCTTGGGGTTAGCCCCCAACAGAAAATATGAACTTCACTCAGCACAGATACAGGCTTTGCATTTATCACTGATTTTTTTTATTAGTGTACTCCAATGTATGTAGTTGCTTGACATAATCACAGTGCTTCACCTGAAGCTGCCCTGCTGGCACCTTTTATCCAGCTTTGCAAAGTTGCAGTCCTTTTAGCTGCCTCCTTCAGATATCTCTCTCTCTCCTTCAGTCTCCTCTGTCTTGAAGGCATTCTTAAGCACAAAAATGTAACATTAGGCTATGCATAAAATAACCAAACGATTATTACATTAACTAATTTGAACAGTAATTCACATCATCATCTCATAACAAAAATAAGCTAAGGCAACTACTTGCATTCAGTGACTTGATTTTTTAAATGAAAACCAGGGATATCTTTTGTTTTGTGGTCCATATCTCATTAAAAATATATAATGTTAGTAACTATTAAAGAAAGAATGGGGACAATTCTGTTTTAATGTAGTTTGAACAGACCATTGTAACTGCTGTGCAGACATACTGATAAAATAGGGCTTCTAACTAATTACCTTAAATAAACTCACTTAATTCTCACTTAATTTCATTAATGAAACCAGTTCAATACGCATTATTCTTATTCTTATCATTCTTTATGAGCGCAGTAACGGTAAGGTATCTAATTACTTATTTATCTAGTATTCCATCATTTAATAACAGAGATGGTCAAACTGAGAGACATGGCAGAAATCCTACAATGAAGACAGTGAAGTGTTCTCTGTGAGAGGGCGATCAAGAAAAGACAGTGAGCGGTGAGGGAGTTTACAGATGAAAATACACAGAAAGACAGAAGCACAATAACAAATATATTTAGGTGTTTTTCTGTAAATAACCGACAGTGTCCCCTGGTTTGTCCCCTAGTCTAACTGCCATGAGAAAACTCTAAATCAATTTTCCAAAATCCGACACTAGAGGTGGTCTTAAAAGCATATTTTAAAATGAGGAAAAGATTGACCCGGGGATTGGCCACCAAAGCCAGGCGGGCATTTGGTATGATCACCATAGCCATATGAGGCCGGACTCTGAGGGCTTTCCTTTGCTTCCAGCCGTCAGATTGTAAACAAAGTCACGTTACTGGGGGCAGATGACAGCGCGGACGGTGTGTTTCCCGCAGCGAGAAGCTGCAATACTAATTGTGGGCTTATGTTTATTCGGCCACAACAGAAAATAAAAAAAAACCTCTCACTTTCTCCAGAGGGGCAGGTCAGACAAAAATGGCAAACGGGCCGTTGCCCGGGCAACATTAGCCCGTACCTGTGCACGTCCCTGTCTCAGTCTGTGGCTGAAAGTGCTCCGGTAGGAAACCAGTGTGGTATGCAGGGGGTGAGACCCGTTGTCCAGAATGTTGAGAAGTTTCCTCAACATTCTCCTCTCCGACACCACTGCCAACGACTCCTGATCCACTCCCAAGACAGAGCCTGCTCTCCCGATGAGCATGTTGAGTCTGTTGGCATCAGCTGTCTTCACCCCACTGCCCCAACACACTACAGCAAAGAAGATGACACTGGAGACCACCAAGTCATAAAACATCTGCAACATAATGCTGCAGATGTTAAGGGACCTGAGTCTCCTAAGGAAATACAGGCGACTCTGGCCTTTCTTATATAGGGCGTCAGTTTTTTTTATTCCAGTCCAGTTTATTGTCTATGTGGACACCCAGGAATTTGTAACTGTCCACATCCATGCCCACGATGGTAATTGGGCTTGGGGCGGTACTCTGCTTCCTGAAGTCAACCACACTAGCTCCTTAGGTTTAGTGACGTTGAGCTGCAGCTTTTACCACAACTTTTACCTCCTTTTTGAAAATACATGAGACACGTCTACAGTCTTTACCACCTCGTAGACTGTACGTGTCTCATGTATTTTCAAAAAGGAGGTAAAAGTTGTGTTTCAAAATGTTAAGGATTCCATCTTGTAATAAATTAAATCTTCAAAAACCTTTCATCATTTTGTCACTTCTTTGGACAAATTGGTATCAATGTAACGAAGCAGGTAACGAAGGCTTGAAACATAAATAGTATTCTCTATAACCCTTCGACCCTTCAGTGAGGGCGTTTTCAGACCTGTACTTTGTTGGCATTATTCTGATTCAGTAACATTTGCACTTCAAAAGTTGTGAACAAATACCATGTGCAAGCAAGGTACCTGACATGGGTCGGAAATATTTCAGGGAAGATTTGTCTTAAAACGCTACCTCTTTTTTCTTTTGCATCAAGTAAACTTTGATTAACTTTAGAAACGTAGGGATGTTTGTCTTAGCTGTTTTTTATTTAAAGAAGTGCGTGTTTTTTTGCAAAATGTTCCTGAGTTGAAACAAGCCAAGACCGCCCTTTCCAGGTGATCTCGCCAGCTTATGTTGCCCGGCATCCAATTGCGGTTGCTTTGTTTGATTATGCCCGATTAGTGCCTCCTCTTGCTCTTTCGTTTTGGTGACTAGGAAATATCCTTGAGTCTCCTCTATCGTCATATTTTCTTTGCTGTAGTATAGCCCTTACCAGTTGCAATCTGGAACAGTTTGTCCTTGGAAGGCACCATAATGATTTATTCATAGGTGGTCCACAGGACACTGGCCTTGGTAGTCACTTAACCCCGGCCGTTTTATTTTCTGAGGTTGCACAGTGTCAGGGTGCTGGACTTGTTGACAGATAGAATCCTTACTCCCTTTTATGCAAGAACAATCCAGGACTTTATGTGTTCAGGTGTTCAACTTAACTACCCGGATGGATATGTAATGACTTTTGTGTCTTGCTTGTATACATTTTTTAGTGGTGCACTTCAATACAGTCATACTCTTTCTGTATGTCTTCTTTGCTCTAGGCCCCCTTTGTGATTGTGAAATCCTTAAGAATAAAGCTGCCCTGTGTGTTGGTTCAAGCCATTCAGTCCCAGTAATCCTCTCTCTTTTTGCAACCATGTGTTCACAAATGGGCAGATGAGGTCTATGCAGAAGAGGAGGTTGATAGTGGTACCATTCTTCCTGAACCTGTTATCATAGTAACCGATGGAAATAAACCTACCGGGAAGGGGAGGAGCCAAAGTAGAAAAACAGAGGCACTGCCTCAGTACATGCTACCATTGATGGTCCAAATGTGAAAACACAAGTTGTTTTGAGGGTTTATATAACGATAGATAGATACAAAGGCTTGATTGTCAATGTGTTTCCACAGTGTGTGCCTGGTGTCCTGTATCTGTTTCTGGTTAGGAGTAGCGTTGCATTTATTTGAAAGCTTTGTTGTTTTCCATTGAGCCAATACTTGGACTGTTTGGCTCAGTCTTTTTTCTTTTCGGTATTCCTTTCTGTTTTGACATGGTTTTGACACAAACTGTATGTCTATGCTCTTGAGAGGCAGGTTGGTGATCTGAAGTTGGATTGTTGGATGGTTGTCTTTGTTTGCTATTGTCTTTTTTGTCTCAGAAGCCGCAGTTATGGACAATAAATGGTTTGGCTTCAGTAACTAGGACCTGAATGAGGTAGTTTAGCAAACTGTTTGTTGGATTACAATTTGCAATCTTGTTGTTGGTATTCTTCCAATCTCTGTACAGCTATCAAAGCTAGGGCTAGGTACCATTTATAATTGTTTGTCATCAGTGCAAATGCAAACACTCAATGTTGCTGCCAATATTGAAACATTAACGTTTATGAGCATGGGTTGCACTGTTCAAGTTTGTGTCAAAGACCTGTAGTTGAACTTTGGTAACAGTAACTGCAGATTGGTCTTGAGTGCAGTACAATTTGTTGTGTTCACAGAAAACCATTGCAGTGTTATCCAGCTGGTTGGTTATGGAACCTTTACTTCGGGGGTGAAAACTGGAGAGACGTATTGTGAATCTTCCATGCTTTATTCCCTCCCAGTGAAATACATACATTGCAGGTTAAGAAGGAGTTATCTTACTACATATTGCCTACTATGAAAGGTGGAATCACCATCCAAAACTGCTAACGGCACTAAAATGTGTTTTATTCAAAACATCCAATCAATGGGGGAAGCTTTCAGAATTTGACAGCTTTTGGAATTTATGTCCAATAAACTGTGTTACTTTGTAACCCTACCTACAGTATATGCTTTTTTATGTTTTCGTCCTTAATTGCATCTTATCATATTTTATCACTCTTTTATATGGCTTCTTATGTTGCATGTCTTTCTTTTGCACAAGCTTGTTTTATTTGATATGATCACACTGCACTACATCATGTGTTAATACCTTGTATATCGACCTAATTAAATGCAAAAAACTTCGTAAGAGCAAGCATCTTGTTTTTGTTTTCCTCGGTGCACTTAAATATTATTCAATATTTATTTATTTTGGTTAGCGCCCACAACACTTTGATCTTGACTTTGTCTTGATGTGTCTTATCTGGGTTGAAATAAAAGCATTGTGGGCTTCAAGGTTGTGTGATGAAACAAATGTCTTCAAAGCTTTCTCTATTTTATCTTGTATTTTTAATTCTGTAAATTCTTTAGCCAAGTTCTGGACAAATACCAGTGATTACAATGTGGAGAGGGTATTAGTGTAGGGATTAGAGAGCTGAGGGGTATGGATTTACCAGACTAAGCGGAAAAGACATAGGGATCAAGATAGGTGACAATCTTACACTTCCTGTGTCTGTTGTGATTTATCTGTTTCTGCCTCTCCAGTTGGTTTCATCTGTAATTTATTTCCCTATTTCTTGCATTTCTCTATCCTTCTGATCCATCCATTCATGTTTTCCTGTATAAATCTTTATTCTGCTTTCTACTCATCTGTTGCTCAATCTCATTCAGTTACTGGCCATTATCATTCCTGGCAGTCATTTGTGTTTGGTTCACTCTTTTGGCAATTGAATGAAAATGAAAGGTTTTCACTGGCATTGCTTTGCTTTTAGTTGTCAATTCCTACACCAATCTCATCAATTTAATTCCTATATTTATTTTTCCACTGTATTGGATTCCTATATTATGTAATAAGTGAAAATTTAAATGTGTATAGATGTTGTCTGTCTGTATTTTACCACTGCTATTACTCTGCGTTCACAGACTGCTTACAGTATGTTTCATTTACACTGTGCAAGGCATAACATGTAAAGCATTTGTGCCGGGAGTTACTAATGTGATTATTCTTTCCATTAAATCTATCTAAAGTGGCAGAAACATTACTGAATGTGTTATAATTGAGCAAGAGTCTCATTTGGTGTGGATTTGACACAAACACCTGTTATCCAAGCAGACACATTTTGAAGAAGCTTGTTTAGCCCCATCCAGAATGTTCCACCAGGGTTAGGACAGCTCTTGGGCTCTTCCAAATCCTTGTTTAAGAAAATAACTACAATCCATAATAACCTCTCCCCCACTTTGTATCTCATCAGTTATTTCAAGATGAAGATTGACACCAGCCTGACCATGCTCCAGCTCCCAGAGGCCCTGTCCCAGGCAGGCCTTCAGTTTTCTGTGGCCACTGAGGAGGACTTTGATGAGATCATGGGCATGAGCCAGGGTATCTATGGAGGCCTCGACTACCTGCCCACAAGATACACCGACTGGCTGCAGGAGACCAACCGCACCGTCATATTGGCCCGCAAACAGGGAAAAGTGGTAAGTTCAATAAAGATATTTGATTATAAGTAATATAACAACTTATGGATGTAGAAAAAGCTGAAATGAAGCTTGAATTACAGAAGTTGGAAAATAGTTTTCTTACCCAAGACATTTCTCTGTGCAAAAGTAAGAGTTTCATGACTTAAAATTAAAAAGTCAAAAATTACATTTGTCATAATTAAGGCCATTCCTCGTTGGTTTCATTTGTCAGCAACTGCGTTTAATAAGCAGAAACCTACTGGGAACTTTCCGTTCTCCAACTATCTAAGAACACACAGTATTCAAATGAAACAATTGCGAATTACTGGGAGTCACCTTTGTCCTAATTTGGAGACTAACTGCCATGCTAACATGTCCCAGACCAGTCTCTCTAAAGTAGAGCCCACCAATATGATTAACCCCTCTAACTTCTAGCAAGACAGCAATTGAGACAAACCTTGTAGTAAAGGGGGGTTACTCGGGATAGGAACTATTATATAATTACTGAATTTTAAATCGTAACCTGTACACGCCAAGCACGGATGTTGACATGTTGTTTGGCTAGAAACTACACGTTGAGCTCTTTGGTGGCACTTTCAATTGATAGTAGTTACTTTATGCTACACTGCCTACTACACCAGTTTTGAGTATTTTGGGAGACCTCTTTCTGTGTTTACGTCTTATCCGACTCAATGACATTGAACGTGTTTTAGATAACTTTCACTGGCAGGAGGCAAAGTATCCAAAGGGTTCTTCCCAACATGTTCTTCTTCTACTCAACAGATTGCTCTGGAGTCAGTGGTTGTGATTGACGATGGGGAGACGATGCTGGTGGAAGGTCTACGTGTCGCCCCTCAGGAAAGGGGTAAGGGTGTGGCTGGGGTTCTGCTGCGCTTTTGCTCTGATCTGGTCAAATCCAAGTTCCCTGATGTCAAAGTAACCCGCTTGACCCGTGACGATCAGCTCGGACCCAAGGATTTCCAGAAATATCGCCTCATAACCAAGCAGGTACAAGCAACAAGCCTTTCTATGTATCGGCCTGTGCTTTATAAGCCTCAATTTAAGTCAGTTGGTTTTACTATTGATGTAAATATATACGATATAGTCCATGGTCAGCTCCTGCATTGGCTTTCTTCTCTATAGGGTATTCTCCTGGTGCGCTTCAGGGCTGAAGAACTCAAGCTGCGTCTGTCTGATCTTGGTCTTGGAGATATTCAATCTTCTTTGTCCACCTCCTTCAAACCTCCTCCAGTGCGTCTCGACAATACAGCCATCCGCCGGCTGTATCTGACCTCTGATCGGATGCATGGGGTCCTTCCTAACGCCACCATCATTCAAGATTGGCAGCCATTCAAGCTTCTACCCAGTAACATGGCTATTGTACTGAAGAAGGACATTGACTGGATGGTCGATGATGTGGCCAACCCTACTGTGGCCAGCCTCTGTACATTCCCTTTCAGGGTGCCCATTGGAGATGACTGGTAACTCTTCTTTCTTTCTTATTATAATCATTGAAATTCATGAACAACTACTGTGCAGAAAAATATGCAATAATGTTGTCTTATTGTTGCCAAAGTTGCTAATTTGTTATATACATAGTTGTTTTAACCCTCCTGTGGTGTTCGAATCAAATTGGACCGATTACTTCTTTCATCAATCATAAATATTGTGTTTGATATTTGATTCCAACCAGGCCTTATGATATCCTCCACAGTCGGCATTTGAACATATAACGTTGCTGATCACCACTTTCTTTGAATTTTGGGTGGTTTAGTCAACTTTGTAACAATGATGGTGTTCCCAGTCAAAAATGACCACCATAGGAAATGAATGGGTAACTCTAGAGCAGGGGTGTCAAACTCAATTTCATCACGGGCCACATTCGCATTATGGTTGCACTCAAAGGGCCGGTTGTAACTTTAAGACTATATAAAAATACATATATATATATATATAGAAAATAATGTATTATATTACATCATTGCCTCTGCATTGGATTATTATCGGGTAGGGTAATAACTTCATAATTAACTCGGTTTTGAAAAAAAAGTCACTTCTGAGAAAAGGACAAATTCTGAGAAAAAAGGCATATTTAGAAGAAAAAAGGCAAATTTGAGATGCATTGTGCACCATGTATGGGCAACGTGCTTCTGTAAATCGCCATGTAACCGTATAACAAACATTTTATATTCTTTGCAAGCTCTTGTGGGGCCACATAAAATGAAGTCGCGGGCCGGATTTGGCCCCCGGGCCTTGAGTTTTACACCCCCGGGTTCCCAACCTTTTTCCCCGAGAGCCCCCCCAAA
>NW_011369097.1:287927-321902 GCF_000735185.1 Notothenia coriiceps | reverse complement strand
TCATCAAATTCAACAGCTGGAGGATCATATTGTACATTTCTCCACCTGTATTCTTTCCTTTTCCCTTTGCCTCGTGCTGACTGCTTTGTTGTTGTTGTTGTTGGGCTCTCTACTTCTATTTTAGCAATTAGATAATTCAAGTTTTGAAATAACAGCTCTTTTATAAATGTCCATAGAGGACGTCAGAACCGTCTTCATGGACTTAATAACTCAACATTGTTGCAGGAGACGGAACTGAAGCAGACATTTTCTGTACCAGATAGTTATGGGAGATTCAGATTTTGAGCTCTTAGATGATGAGAGAGATGAGGATTTCACACCCGGGATAGAAGAGGGTGAAGAAGAAGGGGGAAAAGATGCAGGAGGCTCCATGAGCGTACAGATACAGACATAGAGACAAATAGGGACGAGCTGGAAACACATAGCCCTCTGTGATCCAAGAGTAGAATGTGTGTCTTATTGTTGTTTTGATTTTAAGTGGAGCCATGAAAAATGAGAATTGCCTCAGGAATGCCAAGTTTGTTTCTATGAGCATGGTCAACTGGAAACCACATCCATAAAACTAGTCAAGATGACCCTACAGCCCGTGCCGACTGGAGTCCAATGAGGTACTTTTCTCACTACATTGACTACAAAGTCTTTGAAGATCTGGAAAGATTCACCAAAATAAAAAACTATTACTACTTTTTATTGACCAAATAAACAACAATATTCAGATCAATTACCTATTTATGTTTTAAATAAAGGTGAAATAATTATTGTATTAATATCACTCTATAACCATAATACGTTACATAGTCTATCTGTTAATTTTGGCTGTCTTTTCAAACTAAAATGGTCCTGACGTCCTCTACAGTGGACATACTGTAACATTTAAAAATCTAATTAAATTAAAAAAGTCTAAATTGCAAGACGTTTTTTTTAACCTTAAATAGGTAGGAAATAAAAAATAAAGAAGATTGGAAAACGTTTTTTTTCCTCGGTTCCCAGGAGGATATACTAATCAAAAGACAGGTTTATTGCTTTTTGTTTTTGTGTGTATTGGTCAAATTATTGTAATAATGGCAGAATCATGAATTGTTAAACATTAAAAACAATAGGCAATTTTTTAACTGTTCAAATTTGAATATTCTTACAAAAAGAACAAAAAGTCAATCATTCTTTTTATATTTTGAAAAATGCACTTTCACCAACTTTTGAAAAAAACAACTGATCAATAACACTAGTTGTTGTTTTGTGAAAGGAGGACATTTCCCTTGATGTAATGGCTTCAAAATTATAATAATATATTGTATTTATATATCGTCTTTCAAGGGACCCAAGGCCGTTTTACATGAGTTAAGGACAGACAACAAAATAAACAAACAAACAAAGTAAGGCAAATAATAAAGTTAAATTAATAAATAGCATTATGAGTGGAAGCTGGGGGACTGTGATGGGTTAGGGGTCAAAGGCCATGGTGAACAGGTGAGTTTTTAGTGAAAACAGAGTCAGGACATTCTGGAGACTCAGGGCTTTGCTGGGAACCCCGGACAAGACTCCATTGCAATAGTTCAGGCGGGAGGTGATGAAGACATGTATAAGGGTTTCTTCCACAGAGTTAGAGAATTAGGACCGGAGTACGGAAATGTTTTTGAGGTAGTAGAAAGCAGATTTGTTGACAGATTTGAAGTGAGCCTGGAAGGAGAGGGTGGTGTCCAGGACACCTGACACCCAGGTTGCAGACTTCAGTGGACGGAGAGATGGAGCAGCCGTCAATGGAGAGAAGCAGATCACAAATCTTCTGCACCTTGGGAGCCACAACTATCAGCTCTGTTTTATTGCTGTTTTGAGCAGGTTTGATGACATCCAGTTTTGATGTCATGTAGGCAGTTGACAAGGTATTGAGGGGGGAGCTGAGTGGACGGTTTGGTGCAGAGATAGAGTTGTGTGTCATCAGCGTATGAGTCAGGGTCGGCTTTATCGGGGGTCATTCGCGGGCCATGCCCCCCCAAACGAGTCACTGTGCCCCCCCAACGCAGGGCAGGCAAGCCACTTTGCCATTTAATTGGTTTTGCTAGTGAATTGTCAACGGGGGGGGGGGTGCTAGTGAACTGTCAACGGGGGAGGAGCCTCGCTGCGGGGAAACGGTGTACCTCTGTCGCAACTTCAATGATGGTGCCGGCCGTCAGCTAACCGAGCCGAGACGACCGGCCGTTCTGTGATTCTCTAGATTCTACAGATGGCCAGTCTGCCCCTGGTTTAGATAGTTAACTTCAGTTATCTCAGTGGGTCTCAAACGGTTTGGTCACCATTTATGTAAACAAGTATTTCCGAGGAAAACAAGACACTTTACAGCATGTTTTGAAATTGAAGTTACGTTGGTGTTTGTGTGTTGGTTGTTGACGGCAGTGTGTGCCCCCCCGTGGTAAATGATTTCCCCCCATTCGATTTGTTCTAGAGCCGACCCTAGTATGAGTGAAGGATGAGACCATGGTGGCGGATTATTTGATCAAGTGGGAGAATGTAGATGGTGAAAGTAAGGGGGCCAAGCACAGAGCCTTGAGGTACTCCTTGGTTGACTGGTGCTGATGGGGAACGGCAGTCACTGATGTTCACAAAGTGTTTCCGGTTCGAAAGGTAGCACAATGCAATGCTGACCTTTTCTTTAAAAGACAACCCTTTCTTAAAATAAAGATAAAATAAGATGGAAAAAAGTGAGATTCTTCACATTTAGTTTATTATACATGATGATGAACATTTATACATGAACACATTTGATGATTGTCTCATTGTAGGTCAGCTTTTCCTTGAAATAAATTCTAGTCTGGGTGGTGTTTTGTCAGGTGGCAGAAGTACCAATCTCTATCAAACAGAACGTAAACATCACACAGATATATATATTTCATAAAAACAAGTTCCAAATACAGGGGCAGATGTTGTTGCAACAATAGTTACAGCTGTGCAAAAATATTTTCTTTATCATTTTAGACTCAATTCGTGTAGCAATCGTGGTGAGGATCAAGGGTGGGACAGCCGAGAAAACTGCACCATGAACTGGTCACCGTGAGCAAAGAGAATCCATATGAAATAAGTTCTCGTACTCATAGCATAGGACTAAGATAACGTTTTGAGGAACATAACCAAGTGGTACAATTATAAAAAAAACGTTTGCGTGGGGAAATGATCTGTCCTCAACATTTCACGTGCCAAAACAGCAGACAGGAAGTGGTATGATCCTTTGCCGCTGTTACTGTACCATTGTGTTTACCACAATGGAACCAAACTTGAATGGCAAAGTTTACTTTCACCTTTCATTCCCACACTTAGATGTCTCTGTATCTTCCACAGACATAATCCTACAAAAACCTGTTGCTTGGAGCAGTTTCCTGTTGTGATTATCTAAATCGTTCAAATTGGCACCATCCCATAAACCCTCGAGCACTTCCATTCACACCCAATTATTTCTGTTATAGCTGGGGATTTCTATAACCCCAAGCCCTTGGTTTTCTGGGAGCATTTTATAGGACTTTGATAACGTTTTGAGTAACTTTATCAAGGTGTACCATACTGCCCAAAAAGAATGAATAATACTGAGTGTTATTCGTTTTTTTTAAGGTTTCAAATATTTGCATGGGAAAATTACCTGACCTCCACCACTCGAGTGAGAATATGTCAGCCACAAGAACAAACAGGAAGTGTGTTGATCTTCTGCAGCATTTAGTTCAGATTTAGCATTCTGAGTTCTTTACCACAATGTGCCAGCATGACTTGAGTGGTCAACTACACTTCCACTTTTGTTTTCAAACTTTAGTTCCCTGTAGATGAAGCTGCCCAGGTCTTGGACATATGCTTGTTTTTTTGGTAAACAAAACCTAAAACGTGTAATGTAATGAAACATTTAGAACGGCAATAGCAATGAATTTTATAAACAAGTGAATCCAGCTGTTTCAGTTCCCTCTTACACAGTAAGCCACACTATTCTGCAGGACACTCAGATGTTATTCCTAGGGAATAGGAATAGTCAGGTGCACAAACATGACATTACCTTGATGTTTATCATGTATGACGTTAGCCCTTTTAGTTTAGCCTGTTAGCATGCCAGCATTTGATTATTAGCACTAAATAAATCAGCCTACATCTGAAGCAGATAACAATTTGCAGGTACAATTTGGACCTGATGGTGGCGTTGAATAAAAACTTGGGGTCAAAACATATGATCACCAAAGTGGTGAACCGATCAGCTATCACACTGACATTGCTGCTCAGTGAGCTGCTAATCCTAACATGAATCACTTTTTTCATTTATATTGAAACAATTTTCTCTCCTTACAAACGTATCTCGTTGTCCCATTATGAGCAATTCTTCCTCATTGGGCTCAGCACATTACACATGTGCATATACAGTACAAATGTTCAGAGTTACGTTTATTGTTTAGAAAAATGTATATATTGGTGGGAAAAGGTTTGAATTGTGTAACTGTGTGTGATAATTGCATGATGTTTGCTGTGGAGGACAGGATAGGAACAGTTTTCTCTGTGACTTCAAATTTATTCATATATATACGTAGGAGAATATTTCTATAAAAATACATATTCCTCTGCACAACAATCCAATTGTTGTGCTACAAAAATACTTTCATATCAAATTATAATAATAAAAACTATGAAAGGCAGCCACAGAATGATTTAATGGAAGTGGGAATAGGACTAAGTAAAGCTATCAGTACCATGATGAAATAAAACTGCATTCAGAAGTTGCAAGTAAGAAGTATTAAAAGTCAAATATAGTCAAATATATTTTTCACATTCTTTTTTTTACCGTTGCATCAGTACTCATGTGTTATACTGTAAATATCTAATGTATCCACGTATTGCTGGTGTAAAACCCTTAAGAAATTGTTCAACATTTTTGAGAAAAACTATTTGCTGAAATGTAAAGAGCCAGGCTAGTTATCCCACCTACCCCCAGTATGCTAAGCTAGGCTAAACCTGAGCTCAGTCCATTTGCTTAATATAAAAAGTTTAATATTTTTGAAAATACAAGGATTTTACATTCTTTCAGTGTTAGAGATGTTCAGATAGATATCAATCTCATGTCTGTGTGTCAAATACAGAGTGAGGATGTGGTTAGCCTAGCTTAGTATGAAGACTAGAAGGAGCGGAAACAGCTAGCCTGACTTTGTCCAGAGTTAAAAAATACTCCTACCAACACCTCTAAGGTTCACTATTTAACAGAAAACTGCCGGGTTTAAGTTCAATAATGTGCTGGAATTATCTGTTCAGCAGCATATTAGCTCTAGGGACAGTGTGCAGAAAGAAGTAACTGAGTTATACTCTATTCTTTGCCAGAAAATGTTTCAAGCTAGTAACTTAACCACTAAAACGACAAATCAATTTTGTTTTACATTTCGATGCCTAGAAAGATTAAACATGTGTCTAGAAGGATTAAACATGTGTCTAGAAGGATTAAACAGGCCATTGTTAGCGTTAGCATCCTCTTCTTTTCAGTCTTTATTCTAAGCTAGGCCAACCATTTCCTGACTCCGGCTCCATACTCCACACATAAACATAAGATTGATATTAATCTTATCGTGACTCTCTGAATAAAATAGGCATATTTCTCTAAGGCACAGACGTGATACTGATATACATTCTCTGTTAACTCTCGGACAGAAAGCAAATAGGAGTATTTCCTAAAATGTTGAATAATTACTTTAAAAGGGAGAAAAATAAGATGAAAGAAAACACAGACTCAGCACTTGTCTTTACTTAAAATACAACAAATGGAGAAATTTGTTCATGTTCCCCCTTCTGGAGGTTCAAAGCATTACCAATCAAGCCATAATATAGCAATCACTACAAATCAAGCACAGAGATTTAATGTACAGAGATTTGCATCATTGGGTGCATATTAAAATAAAATCTTTGAAGCCTACACATTTCTATCATGACACTGGCTAGTTTAAACTCTAGCAGTGCATCTTGTTTATAATTTGCATTGAACAACATTAGTAACTAGTAACTACAGGTTAATGTAGTGGAGTAAAAAGGACAATATATCCTATGAAATGTAAAAGTATAAGGTCTCACCAAATGGAATTACTCACAAAAACTACTTCAAAACTAGTATACTAAATGTGCATGGTTACCTTTTTTTCTTATCTCTTGTCTTTTTTCTTTCGCTTAACCAACCCAAACCTGCATTACTTCCCACAAGACAGCCATTTGAACCATTGATTGTGTTATTCTGTTGTTAAAATAAAGTCTTATTTTCAATGCCACTGTATTGATGTACAAACTGCTCTACATGTCATTTGTCAAATGATTCAGCTTTGGAGAATCATTATTAAACTGTCAGAAAAAGGCTTATCTCACATGACACTGGATGATTGTTTCTGGACATCAAGATGTTCCACAAGAACAAGAAAGTGTTTTTCACTGAAGTTGATGCTACTTTACAGGAGAAGGGAGTCTATCTATTATTGCCAAAGACAACTAAAGTGCATGCTGCTTTACCCACTAACTCAATGGCTTGTACAATAAGTCATAATACATACATTAATAACACGTAACCCTATAGTACTTATAGGGCTTGCAGCACAATGTGTTAGCATTTTATTAACTTGTATGCAAAGTATACAAGTATCACATTTTTCAAACAAAGTGCTATGAGTAACCAAAATTACTTCCAATAATTTAATTCAGCATCACATTCAACCACTGATGATATCACTTTTTTCTTTTGTTTGTGTGCTATAGGCATTACTTTTCATCGTAAGCTAATGTTGTGAATTAAAAAGTTTGTTGCTTTTTCTTAAATTTTCATAGGCTAATAGACAAACATGGAAGTTTAGCAGTAATGAAATTTGGCACTTCTTCAAGCTTCCCTCAAGCACACAATGCATCCACATCCAGTGTAGAAATATTATGCATAAAATCCAGTGCATTAACTGAACATATTGTATATTTGTACACTATATTATAAGTAAGCATAGGCATCCAGCACTCTGGAAAACTGGAAACTCATCTGAGACTAACAAGGCTGAAGATACTTTCCCTGATTAATGGGATTTTGGGGCGCTACTGGGTTCTATAACCAACATGTTAACCCTTTTTAGCTAACCTTAATTTCCTTATAATCAAATACATCCTCTTTGTTACTATCCATGACATGTACATGCTGGTGTTGTGTGCCTAAACCCTTTATAAATGGCACATTGGTTAATTAGACAGTAGTACGCAGTTTTTCTTGTTGTTACTTTGGTTATGGGTAATACATTTATTTAGTTATGCTTTATTAAGCAGTACTAAAACGAGTTTACAAAGCTTTTGGATTATGAGGTTGTGAAAAATCTTTAACCATTCAAATGACAGCACAAATAGTTTGTTCAAATGCCAAAGTACAACCATTTTCTGGTGAGGACGTCTATTGACCATGTGTATCATGCATGACCTGTCTGTCAGAGCGTGACAGCTGTAGCAATTACGTTGTTGCTATACAGTTTTAAAAACCTGGATATGTGGCGTTTGTTTCCCATTTCCTATCTATACTGATAGTTTCTTTAAACCAATATCTCTTGATATAGGTCCTCTAACCTTTAACCTAAACCACAATATACCAAACCTTAACAGTGGTGGCAGATGAGGACACATTAAAGATATCTGCAGATCTAGGCCACTGCCTTCAAAATGGCTAGGTAACACACTAATGTACCCAAAATATGTACATGTGGAAAAGAAACAACAACCAAAGCCCAAAAGATATGTGGCCAAGCGCTAAAGAGCAATTCACTCCAAATGGGGTTTTCACAATCTTGTAACCAAAATGTTGTCCATATTACTGACCCATAAAGCATTTTATACTATAGACCTTCATTTAACTATAAGTTAGAATGTATAGACCCTTAATTAAAAAAAGACCATAAATGGTATTAAAGAGGTTAATCCAAGACCTTGGTTGGCCTGTGTTAGCTAAATTGAAGGAAAGTGTTAGGTTGAGTGATTTTTTCTTTTTAGTTTGCAGTATGAAGAAGAGTTTTAATCACAGAATTTCATGAAAACCACATTTGTTGGATTCATTTCAATCGGTAGAACTCAATGGCAGAAACGTGTTTTAATATGTGAATGCTTCAGGTTTTACACCTCGGAAGTTCGTAGGAGTCTCTTCACCTTTGGCTCTGATGTTAAATAGTGTTATATTAGGCATGTACATTTAGGACTTGCAGATGTAATGACCAATTTGGAACATTAACATGCAATGAAACAAACAAATGTACAGCTTCTGCCAAATTCATTTGCATGCCATTGTCAAATTGTTTGGAAGCCATAATAAAAGCATCCCAAAGATTAGAGCTATAGAAACTTTCCTCTTTGTTTTTTTTTAGGAGCACAGTAGCAAAACAGTTTGTAGAATCCAAATTTAAAAAATGACAAAACTCAAATTGGCAGCACAAATTGATTGAAACTGACCAGGCCAATTTATTGACGTTGCCATGACCCTAGAAACTTGAAGGGTAAAAAAAATGGTTTGTTTGTACACAAAAATACTTCAAGCATTACAATTCAAACTTTAAGGCCTCAGTATGCTTTAAAGAAACGTATTTTCTAAGTGTCTAGAAGCCCGGGGATCACGGGGAATGTAAAACGTTATCTTTACGATTAATAAAAAGAGAGGCCATTATGGCAGACTTTATAGTGGTCATTTATAACAGGTATAAAAATGTTCCTCCTACATCCTACTTCCTTTGAAGCAAACTAAGGCCTTTAGATAGAAGAACGTTTTTACATGAGTTTGTTGACTTGTAGCTGGAGAAGAAAGCCTACAAAAATGCCCATACCCCCCCTTTGAAGCATATAATATCAGGATTCAAGAACGCATAGAATGCTGAAATGGCGCTAAAAGTGAAGTGGTGGTAGAGCACATTAAGTGAACATTGAAAATAGAATGTTTTATTTTTTTGAAAAAGTGAGGTGATCAGTGATGTGTTGACAGGTTCTCAGACAACTGCCCAATGCTTATTACCTACAAATGAGGCTTCATAAGCTTTTTGGCCGTTTAAGTGTTAACATTAAGTCTTCATTCTCACAAGCTCCAGTACCGTATTTACATGTATTACATATTATTATTACAAGACAACAACAAATAAATGTATGACTATATTTATAATAATCTGTCAAAGGATAATCCTACTTGCTATGTTAGGGTTATGTGGAATTTAACAGAGGGTGTATTTGATTGTGAGGAAAACATCTAGCTAATTCTACAGAGTTTCAAAGATTACACAGCTGGTTAACTATACTAAGGGTATGAGATGTGTGTATGTTTGTGTGTTTGGGATGGAGAAGGACTGCATATGTACATTTCTTCTTCACTGCATAAAGGCTTTTCAAATCTTTATCTTCCTAGACATCTTCATACAGAAGCACACAAGGCAGTAGAGGACATGGGTTAAGGTGATTGTTATTTCGTTAAAATCAAAAGAAAGATGAACACGCTTTGATTTTGTGTGACAACATGGAATGGAGTCTACCAAACTGATTTCTCATGATTGCTTTGAGTTGGGGCTGACAACTTGCCAACAAGAAACCTGAGTATTAGGGTCTTGTGGACAAGTGAGGATTACATGGATTTACTTAAAAACTGTTTTGGTTAAGATGGACCTGAGCCTGGAAGTCACAAACTGGATTTACCAATCAATTAACATTCTGGCCTTCACCTAATATCATAATGGCTAATGGAAAGTATAATTGGACTACCATGCTTAGACTGGAATCAGGATGAATAAATGGAAATGATCAGCTCACACACTAAATAAACTGAAAACTAACTGGTTCCTACCACTGGGAAACCATCTCTAGCATTTTAAATGAAACTAGTCTAATTGTCTATTCAAAAGGGAATGCTATACATAATTCAAAAATGTTATAGGGAAATATTTGAGTAATTTTTTTTTAAGGGAAATCCAGAATATGAGTTACCATATCAGAATGTTAGCAAAGGGGTTTTGTCTTAAAGTAGGGCCTCTTTTGGCATCAATATCAATATCATATCCGAATCAGAATCATGAGAACGCAGTTTGGGTTAAGACCAAATAAGGTGATCATAAATTAGCAGAGATTTTTATAAATAAATTACAAAAAATAGTTTGTGATCACGTGAAAACAATAATCACACCCATGGTCTTCTATCCTTCTATATCCTCACTTCACTCCTGGCAGCAAATGATAGGGCATCGGTATAGATGAGTGGTGACTTTCTTTGGTTACAAACATTACGGTAAAAATATATTATCCCTCCTATTTTTCTATGCTCCCTGGAAAATGTCGAAGATTATGGCCACTCTACTTTGCTAAAATATTAATCTTTAATGGATTTTTCCTTTCTTTCCATACTTTTTGACGATTTGACTCATTATTAGTCTTAGAAAAAGGCCCAGTCATTCTTACACCTATAAAATTGCATACCAGAAGAAGAAAGGGGTCGAAGTCAAGAAAATAGTTGGTCAAGGCAACAGGGAGGTAAAATAGTTGTATACAAACTGAGATGTGTTCCCAACAAGATTCTTCTCTCTGGCTCAGATTAATGGTCGGGTGTCCCACCCTCTAAATGGGTATTTAAAGGGAGATTTAGAGAGTGTAACAAGTGTGTGTTTTCTGCACTATGGATGCTTGATGTCATTTTAATGCCAAAGGGGCAATTAAGAAAATGTAAAAAAAATGTCTTAAAACATTTAAGGCCTGTTAAGATACCTTTATAAAGTTTAAAATGTAGTGGCTAATGGACCTCCAACAAGTTCATTATTTTCTCTATGGCGACACACTGGTAATGTGCTTATACCATGGCCACTCACCAAAAACAAAGTCGACAGCAATGCTAGCAGCTTTGCAAGGCTGCACAGGCACAGCGATGCTTTTAGCTAAATGCTAATGTTAGCATGCTAATATACTCCCAATGACAGTTAACATGATCATTTTTAGCAGGTATAATATATAACATGTATCCCATTTCAGTGAGGCATGTTATCATGCTAATTTAGCAATTGCTAATAAATAAAAAATAAGAGCTGAGGCTGATGGGAATGTAATTAGTTTTGTAGGTATTTGAGTTTTAAACAAAATGAAAATGGTGATCTGATTATGGTGCCAGATGAAAAGTCATTCAAAGTTATTACAATATATCCCGAGGAGACATGCATGTGTGTATTAAAAGTTGGACTGAATTGTCGACCAATCCGTGTGAAATGCTGAAATATTTCACTGCATAAGTAAAAACCGTATGCCTATTGGTGCCGTTATGAAAAGTCAAGGGATTATAGAATTTGTTAACTCTACCACATTTCAGGGCGATTCATCTAGCAGGCTTATTTGTCAAGATACTTCTGTCTGTAAAAAAGTGATGGACCAACATACAAACCAACATAGCCATGCAGTTAGCATTTCAATAGACACGTGCCAATTGTTCAGAAATGAGTACTGTCCTTGGCCATGGTATAAACCACAATATTCTGTCTAGACAATAAACTAGAGATTAGTGTGCTCTAACATGTTTGAAGTTGTCCTAACTCTGGTCTTACTCTATAGTCACAGGCGACAGTATTTTTCAAAAGGCGTTTGCCAGCTGAAGATGGTTAAAACATCAGTAGATTTCTGTTAATTCAAACAGTTGCTTGTAAACTGCACAGTAGTCTGTTAAAAAATGTCAAGCATTAGCATTTTGTTTGGCATTATGCTGGCAATCTACAAAAGTAAGCCTAAACTTCACTTACAGCTTCAGAAGTTATTAATTTCTGTTAAAATTTTATTGCAGCATTTAAGTGAAAATATTAAATTAGTAACATATATATACAGTAAAAGATTTAAAACAATAAAAAAGACAAAAGCTAAGACATAAGCTTGAATATGACGAAGGATAAATTGGCAGCCGTTTTGTGACTGAGCATGTTCATTTAAAATGACAGGCTTTGTTTGTTGTTTCTGCAGAGATTTGTTGTTGTTGTTTACAAGGAATAGCCTACTAGTTGAAAGATGCACCCATCAATAAAAGAGTGATGGGATCTGTTAATTACCCCTATTTGATCCTGAACTATTCCTTTCATTCTAACGTAGACACAACCTGTCCGTAGTTTTAATAAAGTGCCTTCAGAGTTGTGCAGATTTAGTAACCCAACTCAGCTTGTGTACATATTTAAAGGTTAATATTTACAGAAAGAACGGAGGTGAAAGGTTTGAGATGCCCTAAGGGTAATAGATTTTTTTTTCTTATAAAAGAATAGCATTTGCATGTTGACTGTTTTTAGGTTTCAGGGTACATCACTGCTACCGGTGTGAGAAAGCCTTCCCAAGCTCATCACTCTTATTATACCTTCCCCAGTCATATGACATACAGAGGGCGGACATATTAATAAAAACCCCTGTAATCATAGTCAGGATAAACTAATAAAGTAATGATTCAACTCCATATTTAAATGTGAGGATTGAGTTTGTAGTGTTGTTGCTTTGGACTGCATCAGTTTCCAATCATTGGATTGTATACATTTAAGCAATGTGTTGGGCCAAAAACCCGCCCAATAATCATCTTTCAATTCAAATTGTGTTTGACTACTCTTGAATGCCCTTTAAATTGGGTTGAATAATAAAAAAAAAGGTATGTATGCATTTTAAGGGGTTATTTGGACCCATGGAAACATCTACTGTTAATGTTTAAGCCCCTTCTCTTTTTTGGTCACAAAGTATTAACCACACCTCAAAACTATAAGGCCTTAAAAATTGTACCTAAAAATATGAGGTTTTATAACACCTCAAACAACAATTGAATATCATAGCCTTTACAAATGTATTTGTAACAGACTTATTGTATCTGATTAATTCATGTTATTTCATGCCCACCCTCTGTATATATTTAGGTATCGTCAAATGAAACTGCGCTACCAGCAAAAACTTGTTTTGTTTTATAGAACCTACATTTTGTTTGCCTGGTTTCTACCTCCTCAATACAAAGGTTTTTTTTGTTTGTGTAATTGAGTTGTGTCCACTCCTTGTTGTTTTGCCCCTTGTCCTTATTTCTTTCTGGCTCCAACGTCTCCTCTCCATCCACCTCCCGTAGCTAGATGACGTCTGACTCCACCACGCATTGCTCGGTGTACTCCTTCACCAGCTCCACGTTCAAGATGTTGCGGCAGAATTCCATCATGGGCTTCCAGAGTGGTGGGTCCAGGAACATCTGGCACATCACGTGACCCTTCAGAGTGGCAGTGTGGCGCTGCAGGTGGCACAAGAACTGCTGCCGGACATGATCCAGGTCCTTACCGAACATGTCAATGTTCAGGTAATACCTGTTTTAAAAGAAGTGTACTGGTCAATTGAGTGAAAATAATTTCTTGTTCTAAAATAACTGGAAATCGTAACCCTCCTGTCGTGTCTGTTTCTCCCCCCTCACTTTGGTGTTCCCGGGAAAATTTGACCGTTCTGCAACTTTAACTTCTCTTACATTGAAACAAGAACCATTCAAAATCACCACATTTTATTTAACACCATTTTAAGATGCAAGCAATGTCTCAGACTTCTGATTTACATTAATGGGTGTATACTATCTGATGAACATACTCTAGAGCAGTGGTTCCCAACCTGGGGGGCGCGTTAGAATTTTTTTTTTTTATTCTTTTTTTTTTATACATATAATTGTAACGCAATACATGATTGTCACTAAAAGCCTTGTCTCTACATTACAATAAAATATNTTTCTGGAGACAAGATTTCAACCACGTCACTGATGCATTTTTGTGGCATTGGGATATATATTTTTTAAATCCTCTGGAGCAGAGAGAGGAGCTGTGGATAATCCACAGCTCCTCTCTCTGCTCCAGAGGATTTAAAAAATATATATCCCAATGCCACAAAAATGCATCAGTGACGTGGTTGAAATCTTGTCTCCAGAAAACAAAAAACTGAAACAAGCGGTATCAGTGACTGTGTGTTTGATGTGGCTCTTTGCAGTAACATAGAAAAAATGTGGCTCTTAACCTCTGACTGGTTGGCCACCCCTGTCCTAGGGGAATGATCGGAAAAATTCCAATCCAGGAGAAGTTCAGCCCCTATCCAATATGATACTAAATTGTGAAGCAAATTGTTGATAGCTCAATCAGGGAGGTCGTAAACTAAGCCAATACACCATTTTTGATGATTTACATGTCGCAAAATACTCCAAACTACTCGCATATATTTTTTCCGATATTCACGAAACGCTGTATACACATTGCTATTATGATTGCACATATATTTCAAATAGCCTTCCATTAGCCCCGCCCCCCAGGAAGATGGCCATTTTGTTAAATGTGCGTTTTTCAAGCATTTTAAGCACATTTTTGCAAATTCCTCTTTAGGGAAATAATCTGAAAAATTCCAATCCAGGAAAATTTAAGCGCATGTCCAAAGTGATGCTACTTTGCGAAGGAATAGTTGATCGCTTGAACGTGGAGCTTGTAGGCTAACGGAAAATGTACAATTTTTGACCATTTATATGTCAGATACTACCTTAAGCTACTGAGACCCGCCTGTCTGCCCGGCACATCAACTGTCACACACACACACACACACACACACACACACACACACACACACACACACACACACACACACACACACACACACACACACACACACACACACCCACACCTACACAATGTACAACACACACACTCTACAAAACACACCTACACATTGTAAAACAAACACAAACAGTTTGCAGAGCTGTGCTTCGTTGACATAAGTCCAGCAATGCGTCATGCCTCTTTTAAACATCACTGTTGGCTGAAATCAACTCCGGAGAATACATCAGTGTACCCTCGGTTATAGCTCCTCCAGAGAGACTCCTCTCTCCTCTCTCCTCTCTCCTCTCTCCTCTCTCCTCTAAATCAGTGTGTCCTCGGTTACGGCTCCTCCAGACAGCCTCCTCGATAATGAATCCTCGACGAGCCTTTAGAGACATTTGTTTTCCTTTAGACGGCGCGCCGACATCCGTTTCCGGGTCGCTGCCGGAGGACCTGGAAGTCTGGGACGCGAAAATTATAGAAATGAAAAACGGCTCATTTCGGAGGACTCGCTTGACGCCGGGACGACCGGCTGCCCTCCCCGACAGGCGCACGCACGCAAGGGCCCGCTCATCACTGGGCGCACTTCTGTGACAGCAGTTTTAATGTATCTTTTAGGTCGGGGCTGGCACGTTGTGGTAACAATTGTGAATGCTGATTTGGTGAGGTGCAGAGGAACATACCACTTCCTGTTTGTTCTTGTGGCTGATATACTATATATATATATATTCACTCGACTGGTGGAGGACAGAGCATTTTCCCATGCAATCTTATAGCATATCATGTTAAAGCCAGTGCTTTTTTTAGCCCTCTAAGACAACATGGTGCACCTCGGTGATGTTCCTCAGAACTTTATCAAAGTCATATTAAATACTGTGAGTATGTTGCTGCTCATAGCCTTCTTCTTCATTCTGCTGTATTTATTTGAAATGAATTTTGTTTGCTGCTGCCGACCAGGTGTAAATCGACATGATAGAGTGTTCATGGCTGCCCCTCCTTTGATCCTCACCATGGTTGCCACTATAATTGAGTCTACAAAACAAAAGTGGATGTGTCCGTGCAGCTGTCATTTTAATCGCAATAGTTTCTGGAGTTTTATCTTGATTTGTCTTGTGAAATATGTTTATCTGACCGCTGTTTGGGTGTCCGCGGTTCTGTGTGATGGAGACTGGTACTTCTCCCTGGTGACAAACCTCAACACCAACCAGACTGGAATTCCTTGCAAGAAAAATCTGACATACGAGGAGACACTCACCAACACCGATTACAAGAATGCATCAAGTGTAAGTGACAACACACAGCAACAAGATAAATGTGAATAATCTACATTTTAAGGTTATTATATTTCAAATCTATTAATAAGACTATTTTATTTAAAAAATAAGCGTAATAAGTTAACAAGGTAAAGTCCAATATTCATCCTAAAAATAAAAGATATCTGGTTAAATAACACCAAAATAATTGCAATAAAATGAATCTTGTGACTTTTATACATCAAATGAAATCTGTGGGGTTAAAAAATTATTAACTGTTTGTGCTTTCGAGCCAGTGCAAGCTGTTTGCAATATGAATAGTTAGTCTAAACAAAAAATAGCTCTCAAATAATGTTTAACCTGTTTAGCCCTGAAAGTGTTTTTCAGGTCTCAGGCTCGAAAATGACATTCCCAGAACAAATGAACATATCTTCCATTCTAAAAGGGTTAAATTAATAATCCTTTTTCTCAAAGTAATGATAAACCTGTGAGTTGGATGTAGAAAAGTCAGAATCAATATAAATGTTTTTTATTTTAAAGAAAATTCAGATTGAACATAGTAAAAAACTGTAAATTATAGTGTCCGTCCAAAAATTCTTTTTTTACTTATAGTGAAAACCACCGTTGAATGATGGTAAGGTAGACTAAAAGCTTTAGGAATCCAAAGTACAGCATATAATAAGTACCCTGTATCAAGATAGATGCAAAACAAGTGACATTTGACCTTTTTAGAGAGGTTTAGTAAAAAAAATTCACCTCTGGCGTTTTTGCCGTTTCTCTGGAACCGTTAGAGCCAATAGAATCGAAAGGGAATCTTCCCATACACACCAACGTTACCATTGTGAAGTGGGGGCTACGCGCATGCAGTTTGCCTGAAGCGAAACCTGTCTCACGCTCTGAAATCTGAAAACTAGGTTTGGATTTTCAGAAATCATTTCAAAGTGACACGGACACATTGAATTAACCTATGGATTAACTTTCAGCAGCGTTTTTATCGTTTTAATGCCATTGAAGACAACTTTTGATCAGACAACGATGAAGGTAAGACATAATGCCGTGTTTGTTACCTAGCCCCATGTGTTGTGATGTCTGTTTTTGTTTATAAAGTCGCAAGTTCTTATCATGGAGTGATGATCTAGATACCTATCGATTCTGTGTCTTCTCACGATGCTATTCAATATGTTGGATGTGCAGTTACGATAAGTAATAAGGGTGTTATGAGCAGTGTTGGGCAAGTTACTTCCAAAATGTAATATATTACATATTACTTATTACTGTCTTTTGAAAGTAATAAGTGACATTACAATATTACTGTCTCTGAAATGTAATGAGTTACACTACTTTTTAGTTACTTTGACCAAAATAACCGCAAAAGAATGGCTAGGTATTTTAAATGCTAAAATGTTAGTGCAGCTCATTATACATCCAGTGAAGGGCAATGTGGTAGAGCATAACAACTTTGTAGGCCCTTAAGGGTACTAACAACTTTTATTACACGGCTTAGTTGAATACTCGATTCTGATTGTAAATTCTTAAACCCACTGTACAGGCGGGTACTTGTTTAGATATACCTGGGCAGGCTCTGTTTTGCCGTGGTATCCTGGCACCTGCGGGCCTCAGAGGGGCGGCGTAGTTTCGGGCGACAAAGACTGCTGCTCCGGGGGCTAGGGCGGCCAGTCAGGCGGGATTAAGCTAGTGTCCACAACGGAGGGTAACGTGATGTCCCCATCTGACCTGTTGCTACTGTCTGCAGTATGCAGTGTTGCTGGCGTTTATTGATGGTTGCTTTAACCATTTTCGTATAAATGATTATCCACAGATGTGTGTCACTGCTGTGGAAGCACTTTGGAAATGATGCGCGCGCAGCGGAGCAGGTCACGCGCACCATTAGTAAACACACCAGGTTTACTAATCTACCCGCACAATTTGTCTCCGGTGTCGGAATTTCTCGCTATGTTAGTACATTCTTAAAAAACAAAACACCATTTCATTTCGGGTTAAAATGTGTTGTAACTGCATTACTGAGTAATGTAACGGGTAATATATTACCCAAATTTCATTAGTAATGCGTTACATTACTTCGTTACAGCAAAAAGTAATATATTACTGTAACTCCGTTACTTTTGTAACGCGTTACACCCAACACTGCCCGTAATAGTGTTCACTGGAGTCCAGCACCTCAGCACCCCCACTCAAAATACCTTCCNGTGTGCCTTGGCAGTCTCAGGGTCTGACCTCAGGACGTCTTCGGTCTGATCTCAGGACGTCTTCGGTCTGACCTCAGGACGTCTTCGGTCTGATCTCAGGACGTCTTCAGATTGATCGTCACACTCTTCCATTGTGATCATTTCAGTTTGTTTGTTTATTGCTTGAACAACTAGTTTGGCGATACTCTGTCTGTGACGTTAACATGTCGATAAAGCTTTTTCAAATGTAACCTCTATTATCATTTTGTGAATCACTTTCTAAAGGTTTTTCTTTGTGTCCTTGTCATGGTTCATAGTCTCTTTAAGATACGATACATTACGATACGATATACAGTACGTTATATTACGAAACAATACATATAAAAACGGTAGGATACGTTGTATTACGATACGACACATTACGAAACGATAGATTGCGATACGATATGATACGATACATTACGAAACTATATGATACGTTATATTACGAAACGATACATTACGATAAGATTTGATACGTTATATTACGTTACATTACGATACGTTGCATTATAGCATTACATTACGATACAATATACATTATATTTGTATACGATATGTTACAATAAGACACGATAAATGACAGTACAGATGATCGGATAAGTAAGAAAGCACTTTCTGATGTTTCTTGATTCCCAGCAGCTCCGTTTAACATCAGCAGAGATATTTAGACCAGAACCAGACGAACATCACTTCTCTCTGAAGGCTTCAGATCATCAGAGACGTGTTCTCTCACATGTTAACAATCTACATGTATGATTGTTAACATGTTAGAGAACATGTTAACAATCATATATGTAGAAAACACGTGACCAACATGTACTCTGTTCTCCATACAGAGAGTACAACAGGACAGTTTCCTGCGTGTGACCGGCTCCATACGCCATCTCTCACACACACACACACACACACACACACACACACACACACACACACACACACACACACACACACACACACACACACCTCGCTCGCTCGCTCGCCACTCTGCCTCCGACTCTCTTCGAGGAGATGCTGCTGGCTGCTGTGTCTCGTCGCCCGTGGCAACAGGTTGCTATAGCGACGGACCGGCGCCTCATTGGGTGATGATGGAGAGGGGGGAGGGGGGGTGTGTTTACATCAAAGTTCAGGATAATGTGGTCATGACAATAAAAGCTTAGCTGGATTAAATCTGTGTGTGTGTGAGAGAGAGAGAGAAATTGTGTGTGTAAAAAAGGAGAGAGAGAGATGGGGTGTGTGTGTGTGTGTGTGTGTGTGTGTGTGTGTGTGTGTGTGTGTGTGTGTGTGTGTGTGTGTGTGTGTGTGTGTGTGTGTGTGTGTGTGTGAGAGAGAGAGAGACAAAGTGTGTGTGTGAAAGTGAAAGGCAGAGAGACAGAACGTGTGTGTGTGTGAGAGAGAGAGAGAGAGAGAGAGAGAGAGAAAGTGTGTGTGTGAAAGGCAGAGAGATAGTAGGTGTGTATAACATATAAAATTAATGAGGAAATAATAATAATAATAATAATAATAATGGGATTATAATTAGTGTGTATTTTGGTGTTGAAATCTATGAATTACCGCCCCCTGGTGGAACAACTGTGTAATGGAAACTGTTATTAAATCACGGCCAGCAAACCCTATAGGATACAGTTTATCTGTGGTGAGTTAACATTTAAATATATACAAATAAATACAAACTACATCTCCTCTGTGCTGACGGGGAACAACAACAATTGTTTTTTGTTGTTTTAAATTAAAGAGGAGACTGTAATCACAGCAAACCTGAAATTATCCCAAACAAACACACACACAATGTGACTGGATGTGTGTGTCACAGCTGCGTTGTTACAGGGTGTGTCTGCAGCTGTGTGTGTGTGTGTGTGTGTGTGTGTGTGTGTGTGTGTGTGTGTGTGTGTGTGTGTGTGTGTGCAGTAATTATCACCTCCTCTGGTGTGTGTGATGTTCAGGTATGATTCTAAATATAGTTTGGTGAACAGTTGGTGTTTTTTATTCTGAATGAAATGAGATGAGTCAGAAAACAAAAGTGTTTCTATCGAACTGATGAATCTGACTTAAAGGTTTGTAAAGAGCATTTCTTATTACAACACATCGAGTCTAAATAGTCCAGTTTTCTTTCTGTTAGTGAGCAGCTCAGCAGAATGAATGAAACCTGACACATCAAATAATAGTCAGAAAATTGTAATCTTTTGAAATTGAGGTGTTTATTGCACGTTTTAACAAAATACAACAACAAAATATTTGGTAATTATTTACATAATATGATTTTTTTTTATCATATTTGATACGTCAGGCGTTTATGGCAATTTATTGAACCAAACAACGTCTCCTTTTGAAACAAAAACAAATATTGATTATTACATTTGGAAGGTTTTGAACAGGTCACAACCCGAACCAACAGGCTATAAAAATAGAGTATTTCTTTGCCATCTAAAAGTACATGCAAACACAAATGATGTTGTACTCTCTGACTTGGTCAATATAACATAGATTATGATAGCCAAGGAATTGTTTTAATAAAAAATCAATAAGTTGTGGCAATTATTACCAAGTGAGTCATTGCAACATTAGACTCACCGGGTTACAGAATGGCCGGGTTACAAAAAAACACCTAAATATCTCAATTTTGACTTTTAATATATTACATTTTCATCAAGTTTAATTAAATAATCTAAACAGTGTTTTTGGCATTAAGCATAATGCAGATTGCATCATGAAATGCACTACAATGATTATTTCCAGAAAAATGTAGCTACTCAGATACCTGCTGTATACTATTTGATACCTTTTCAACACGATTTTTCTATGAAATAAGCTACAAAATATAAGCTGATTATAAGTTGTTTCAATACAGTAAATATTCATAGTGAAATATCAGTAACAATATAAAAGTAACTTGTACTGTAATGTGTTCAATATTGGCAAAGATGTCGCTTCCAAAAGCGTCTGAACCGTTACATGACGGTAGTCACTTTGGATTTGGTCATTAAAAGTGCTCTACAGCCTGCAGTGCCCGGATGATCCACCAGAGGGCAGAAGACATGTATCACATTGCATACAACAGGTCTTTTAGGAACGTACTAGTCATTTGGATGACGTAGAGGTCTCAGAAACTCATGTATCAAATATTATAAACTTGGCGTTATAGGGTTCAAGTTAATTTAATTTCTGTGTTAAAGCTCAGCAGCCCGGAGGAGTGTTACGCTGCAACAGTTTACCTTGAGCTGTAATTCAACCTGAACTTTCATTCTGTTGGAGATCAGATCTTTCTTTCTGATTTGGTCACTTTTTGGTTGTTTCTGATATTTGTTTTGTATAGGCCTAAAGGTCATCTTCTTATCTGGGAAAAAAGTCAACATTTAGAAAATAAGTCAAAATTCTGAGAAAAGTCAAAATTCAGAAAAAAGTCAAAATTCAGAAAAAAGATAAAAGAAATCAGAAGAAAAAAGTCCACATTTTGAAAAAAGTCAACTTTTTTATTTGAAAGTCAAATTTATTTATTTTATAATTCAATAAACATTTTTGTCAAAATTCTGAAAAATGTAAAAAAAAAAAAAAAAAGATTATATAGGTTTATATATATTTTTTTTTTTAAAGTAAACTTTAAAAAAATAAAATTTCCCCAACATTAAAAAAAGGTATGAATTCTGGGAAAAGTGAAAAAAAATCGCAAATAAATTCTAAATTTGGGAAATAAGTCTTAACTTTGAGAAAAGTCTAAATTGTTAGAGCATTCAGAAAATGCCAAAACTCTGAGAAAAAGTCAGAATTCTGGAAAAAGTCAGATCTCTGAGAATAAAAGTCATTACCCCTAAGTAGCTTTGTTTATTTAATAAGTTGGTCATTAAATATTAATATTTGAGTTTCCAGGCAGAACTCAGTCTGAGATATTCTGGTCATCAATATGGAAAGATGAGGTAACTAAAGGTGATCAATATGGAAAGGTAACTAAAGGTGATCAATATGGAAAGATGAGGTAAATAAAGGTGATCAATATGGAAAGGTAACTAAAGGTGATCAATATGGAAAGGTAACTAAAGGTGATCAATATGGAAAGGTAACTAAAGGTGATCAATATGGAAAGGTAAATAAAGGTGATCAATATGGAAAGGTAAATAAAGGAAGTATTGACAGGTTTCTAAATGTTATTGAGTTTGTAAGTGAACGTGTCTCTGATGAAAATGACTTTAGATCAATGGACACACACACACACACNACGCGCGTGTGTGTGTGTGTGTGTGTGTGTGTGTGTGTGTGTGTGTGTGTGTGTGTGTGTGTGTGTGTCAGTATCAAAGGGACGTGCAGGGACTTCCAACTTGGAAGTCCCTGCACGTCCCTTTGATACTGACACACACACACACACACACACACACACACACACACACACACACACACACACACACACACACGCGCGTGCACACACACACACACACACACACACACACACACACACACACACACACACACACACACACACACACAGGGGGGAGGGCTGCGGTGATGCTGAGCTCCAGTGAGTCCAGTACGGTGGTTTGACGTAGGGCACTGGGAGGGGAGGGGCTTGTGTCTCTAGTGTATCACCCACAGAGCCGGTCTGTCTGTCTTTCATTCATCACCGGAACTGTGCAGCTCCGTGCATCAGCCGTGATAACCGCCTGCCATCCTCCGACCCGCCGACACCAAGGACACCACCACCGGCCAGCATCCGCGGTAAGACCCGCAGAGAACGCGGCTGGATACCGGCTGAAAACCGGTTAGATAACGGATGGCTCCGCACTGTCCTATAGGAAAATTACCAGCCTTCAGCATCCCTATTGTATTGAGCGGTGTTCGCTGGTGCTTAGCAGGCCCTCTGGGTACATCGTGACGTATCTATTGTATTGTTTGATTTTATCTCTATGCTATTATGTAATATTCTTTAAATGTCTTCTCCGTGATCACGGGATAGTGACCTTGTGGGATTATTTGGGCTCTGTCCGTGTACGGTTATCTTGCTTCATGACGACACACAATACTGATTCATATGTGGCTTAAACCTTGGGAAATTATTGTAGATGTATTATATTCCTGTAAGAGACAGGTTCACCTCCCCAGCTGTAAACAAATCTGGACATATATTGCTTTATATCATGGCATTAAGGTCATGGTCATCAATGTAGTCCCATTCATCCATCCTATACTTCCATGTTGCTGGACAGAATGAGAGATGGAGACATATAACTTCAAATACATAAAACATAACACTTGTAATACAAAACCATTCAAGATATAGGCCTAATTTTAAGAGGTTATAATGTTTATGATATTTCATTTTGGCTGTTAGAGGAGGAGTCTATTGGACTGCAGTTTGTATCAGATAACATGTTTTGGTAAATTAGGACAAATGATCAGAGCTCATGCAGGAGCAGGTGATGAGGAGGATGCAGTCTGCAGCTATGGGATGCTTCAACATCAGAATGTCTCAGAGTGGGATCAAACCTGGACCTGGCAGCTGTAACTAACAACTATTGTCTTTATTGTTTAATTCAGAAAATTCTAACTTCATTAATATATTAGTTTTGAAATGTGATGTATAAAGTACATCAGCAACTATTCATTCATAATGATTTTACCAATTAGGTCTAAAAGCCAAACATTCAATGGAATTATTGTATTTAATATCAGTGTGAATTCAATATTTCAATTTGTATATAAAACAAATACATAAAAATGATATAAAAAATGCGATGGAAATTTCCCCTCAATTTTGATTTTTGTTAGAACATAAAACTTTATTTTATTTTTTGAAATGTGAATAATACAGTCATTAGTTGCATCCAAAGATGAGTCTGTTGTATACTATTCAGATTACTGCATACTTCTCTACAAAGATATCAAACCTAGAAAAGCTTCAAACATGAAGCTGGAACCAGACAACACTTTGCTTGATATATGACTTGAAATGTTGTCAGTTCATTTTCCGTTGAAATGCTTGATTCATCTTGTCAGCCCATGACAGCAGAGAACCTAATGTAATACCCTGTATGGTGGAAAAGTGACACAATTATTTTTTCATGAACTACATTTATTTGACTTTTGAAATATGTTATTATTCAACAAAGGTTTCTTTTGAGGCTGTATTTGTTTAAGGAAGATTTAGCAATTTAGGAGAAAGTAGAAACGCCTTTTTATTGATGTCACCTGATCACAGGGATGCAGGCGGCTGCTATGTCGAATAATTGCATGGTTTTCATTAAACTAGTCAGACACAATGAGACCTACAGAACATCCCATCCAGTGACTCAGATCTAGATTGAAGCTGACATTTGATAATTCATGTTTTTACCAATTCAAACCAATTAAGGTAGTGAAAAAGGATGTTTTCAGGATCCTCCTTATTTAACCTTTTAGAACGGTTTCTGCCTGATCCAAAATCTTTAGACTGGGTACTTTATTTGTTAGATTTTCCTCTTGTTATCATAAAAACTAAATGTTCTGTCATGCCAGTCATTATTTCCCACTTCAAAACAGCTTAAACTGGCACAGTTGGGAGTGAGTATATAGTCAGACTCTATTTATAACAACAGGATGTCTTTAGCAGCAGCATGGGCACCGATATTATTTCCTAGCCGAGAAGTGTCATTGATCTTAATGGGCTCTGACCTCCCATGATTTATTATAATGTACTCTGCTACTTTGTGTAATTTGGAATAAAGACAAATTTAGAAATTGGTCTATATATTTTCCGCTACTGCTACTAGACAGGATTGTTGCGTACTAGAAGTGCCCATGAAGAGCAGGAAACAAGGTCATCTTTGTGTACTGTGTACTTCTACTGATAATCCAATGCCATCATAGATACAAACAACAATCTATGAACCGATGAGGCTGTAACATTCATTACACATTACATTTGATTAAAAAAGCTATTGTTAGATGTGGTGCAATACAACTTAATATAACAGGATCCATATTTTGTTCAATCAAGGATATCAAAACCAAACTATTCAGCTACATACAACAGGGTTTAATTTTTGAACCTGTTGACAAATTAGATTTACCATTTTCTATGAGTAAATACTGTTCATCTTATTCTCCAATCAACAGGGCCAATCGTTCTGGGCATAGGTGGTAGTTTACAGTTTTAGACTTGTAGAGTTCCAAAAGTATCTGAAAAACAACAAACCTAGAAACCTCAACTTGAGATAACTATATGTTAATGTTCAGCAATAGCAGCTTGAAGCGCTGATGATAATGACTATATTAAGCATGTAAGCATAGATGTTAGCAAGCTCATATCTGGAGAAAATATAGTCAGTTTCAAATACCTTAATATTATGTATATATACCATTTTGTATATGAATTGATTAATTTCCAATTGATTAACTCAATAAATAAATTAGGATTTTTTTTGTAAACCGTATAAACGTGCCAAATGTTCATGTAAAGATTGCATACATGCAAATCAGGTCAAATGCAGCGTTACTTGTACTACACCTCGTACGATATCTTATGGTAACGTTTAGTAATTTCCGAAGAATGTCCAGCAATACGATTCTGTACATTTCTTTTGTTTGCATTTGCGTTGACTTGGTTTCACATGTGACACCCTACTTTTGCGGACTTTGTCGTTCTTTATACTACCTACCAGATTCTCTTAGATGCTGCCTGCCCTGCATGTCCATAATAACTATTACGTGGTTTATATACAAGGAATAATTAATAACTTTCTATAGGTATAAACTTGGATTTGTTTCAACAGAGGGAGGTCAAGATTATTTCTCATCATTATTAATTGGTGATAAAATATATAGATATAATATATACAATATATACAATAGAGCACAGCTTTTGGGTTCACCATATTAGAAAAAAATGACTTTGTAATATTACATTTAAAACAATATGTATTGCAATGTAAATCACAGGAATATTTACACAAAAATTCCACCTGAATCTTTCATTTTAAAGCTTAATGCAACAATTTGGTGCACTTTGAGATCAAAATGATAAGGCTAGATTAAGATGATATATAATATTGTGCTGTTGAGAACATTTGGTGTAAATGACTGATGATATGCATGTTAAACAAGATATTCTCCATATTTCGGGAAGGATTTGGGTGGTTGGATTGAAGCGCCACCTTCACCATGCCGACCAACTACAGCTGGTGAAAAAGACAAGGGATGACATCTCATCAATAGTCAATTCAGAACCTTTCCAAATCTGCCTCCACATTACCAGGGGTAAAACAACTCTGGGCTGACGTTCCCGTTGTTTTCCTCTGGACAGAATTCAAATTATTTCAACTTTAACCTTGATTGCCGCTGACTAATTGACACGCAACCAATCAGATAACAGCCGTATGAAGCGCAAACTAGCAGGGGGGAGCTAACCTCATATTATGTGTCGGAGCCAAAATGCTAAGCTAGCCTGCATTTATTGTTTTATTATTCTCATGGTTTGTTAACACCACACACATTGGTAATTGATTGTTTCCAGTGATCGTCACATGGGTGTGGTTAATGGTGTTTTGGGCACCTGGTGTATGTGGGGGTTTGTGGTATGACAATGGGGGATCTTTTATTGACCATATGGTTCTGCTTGGTTATTGTTTGTTTATTTGCTTTATTAATTATTCTTAAAGCTTTAACTTTAGTACAGACTTTAATTATTAATCGGCAATGAGCAAAGTTTAGTCTCTGAGCGGTTTAATTCAAAAAGAAGGTGGTCTAACACTGGGTAGTATCTGGATGTTTAGGGTCCGCTTGATTTAATATGCACACTGAAAAAACGGATCAGTTGACTTTAATTAAATGTACTATATCAACAGATTTCACAACATAACTGTATTAGGTTATTTGAAAGAAATAATATTACGTTTAAATATATTACGTTCAAGTTAATATTATTGCTTTCAACTAACATAATACAGTTATGTGACATTTGTTGATATAATACATTTAATTAAATTAAACATTTCAGTTTTTTCAGTGCAGGGGCATTTTCTATGAGCAGAGGACACATTTAAAATGCAAACATATACATTGTTGAAAAGGCTGATGAGCGCAGGCCACCCCTTGGAACCAGCCCCATTGAACCCCTGGTTATCAGTACAAACCCTGGCTATCACATGATAAAGTGAGCCTGCAACCTATATCCACTCTAAGTGATTAGACTCTGCAACTGGAGAATCCAGACACCTCTGCAGCTTTACCTTGTAATAAGAATGTAAGTAGATATAAAAGACTCATGTGCAGCTATCAGACATGACTCCTATCCCATTACTTCTGCTGTAACACTATCGCTTGTCTCAAAGTGCTTTTGATTGGGTAATGGTCATTCAGAAATGAAAGCCAGGAGGTTGATGCGAGTTGCAGTAGTCGACAAAATAAAAATACAGCCATGAGAGTCATATAGATTCTGTAGTCCAGTGCATTCATCTGCTGTTGTTAATACACAGCTAATTCAATCATCATGAAAATGAATAACAGTAATCAATTTACTTTGTAGAATATCCAGATTTAATCAGATTTGACATATTTGACATAATAAAAATACATAAAGGCCACATTTTTACACATTGCCGCTCTTCAGGCCCAGTCGCAATGCATTCTGGGAAAATCCCTCTCTCACTTGATTTGACTCTGCATGTGGAAATTCTCCATTTCGCGGGCCATCTGGACTTTAGATAGCCGCTTCATCCCGAACAGAAATGGGACACACCACGCAACATGTGACGGCACAAAATGGAGGTCCAAGATTGCTTCTCGATTATAATTAGTGGTACAAAAAAATGCCAAGCATATTTCACATGACTTTGACATGATGCGGAAATAATGCAAAGGTATTAGAAACCTTTGTTGCATGTCTGCTTGGTTTTAGCATGTAACAATATGTTGGCGAAAAAGTGCCCTCTGTGATAGGATCCTGAACTTCCTGACGGGAAGACCCCAGGCAGTGCGGGTGGTAAACATCACATCCTCCACCATGATCCTCAACACCGGAGCCCCTCAAGGCTGCATGCTCAGCCCTCTCCTCTACTCCCTGTTCATACACGACTGCGTGGCCACACACAGCTCTAACACCATCGTGAAGTTTGCTGACGACACAACCGTCATCGGCCAGATCACAGACGGCGACGAGACGGCGTACAGAGAGGAGGTCGAAAACAACCTCCATCTCAACGTCAGCACAACAAAAGAGCTGATTGTGGATTACAGGAAGCAGCAGAGAGAGGGACACGCCCCCATCGCCATCAATGGGACTACGGTGGAGAGAGTCAGCAGCTTCAGGTTCCTCAGTGTCCACATCACTGAGGACCTGACATGGACTCTTCACACCACCACCATCACCAAAAAAGCTTGACAGCGGCTCTTTTTCCTCCGCAGGCTGAGGAGGTTCAACATGGACTCCAGGATACTCTGCAACTTCTACAGGTGCACCATAGAGAGGATCCTGACCTACAGGTGCACCTTAGAGAGTATCCTGACTGGCTGCATCACGGTCTGGTACGGCAGCTGCACCGCCCTCAATCGTAAGGCTTTACAGAGGGTGGTGAAAACTGCACAGAACATCACCATGACGGAGCTGCCATCCATGGAGGACCTATACTCCCAGCGGCTCAGGAAGAATTCTGTAGTCTAGTGTAGGAAAGAGAGAAAAGAGAGAGTAGGGGAAAAAGAGAGAGTGGGAAGAAAAAGAGGGAGGTCGGTCGAATGCGGAACGTACTGTTTGTCTTTCATAAAGTAGGCACTCAGTGGTGTGTTTTCTGTCTCGCCTATTTTCACTACCGCCTCGTCCCTACCATTCTACCACCTACTATGCTCTCGCTCGCGGCGGTTTTGTCGAGTGGACAGGGCACCAATAAATCCGACGTGAATAGTTATGAATAAAAATTTTACTAGTTCACGACGCGCGATACACTTCTTTGATCCTGTTTGGTCGTTCTTTATAGTAGGAGAGACTCGCAAGGATCGGATGAAACAAAACGCAAAATGCCAAGTGTTTGTGTGTTGTCGCGTCGGTAAAATCGTTTTCATCAATCACTTTGTTACTACGATTATCTCCCACTTATCATCTGTATATGCTCATCCATAAGTGTTGGACACTAATAGGGAACAATCATTTCAGGTTAGGGATATAAGTCTTGATTTCGAACCATTCCCACGAGGAAAAATCGAAACTTTGATAAATGTCTTAAATCGAAATTGTATTCGTTTTGTATCATTTTATCTGGTATTATGTCGCAATTAATCAATCGTTGGGGATTCACAGTAAAAAGTTATTTAGATTCAGAGAAAACAAACTAAAGACTGTTCCCAGTTCCAAGAAATAAACAGTATGAGGTATCGATGTTTCATCAATACAGCTACTTTTAGACATCCAGTGTCCGAAGAGGTTGCACGTATTGTTATTATGTCTTTTTTATCACGTTCATTTATAATTCTTCATTTATGTTTTCTGTTTTATCAAATTTTTCACTTCGTCACTTTAATTCTCAGATATACGATAACCTTAATACATAATCTACTTATCATGTAATGATTTTAATGATTCATCGTCTACTTACAATACCCTACACCAATGTTGTCAAGTAACAAATTGTCAGAAATAACGACACCCTACTTTGTACAGAGACTTAGACCACCAAAAACAGGCTACGTCGCCATTGCCGGACTCCGCCATTGCGGACGGTCTGCCGCGTCTGACTTGTCAAACACCGACCCACTACCCCCGGAAACTATTAGNGATGGGGGGGTTGGGGGGTGGGGGGGGACATGGTTTTGTACATTCCAAACGGGGTTGGGTTTGTTATGTGTGTTGTCATGCAAGATCTAAAGCCTGGTGTTTTAAAGCTTGTTGGATCTTGATGTTATAATGATAATGTCAAATGCTCAGCTTCACCTGCCTGGGTGTGTGTCACATGACTATTGCTATGACGTGTATTGCTACAAATGGTCTAATTAGAAATTCAAAGAGGCCTTATTAATCTTTTGGGGAATTCCCTTTCCTGTAATTTGTTATATAGGTTTTTGTGCACTTCCATTGGACTCCTTTATTTACTTTCGTTACATTTTGACATCTCATTGTAAAACTTGTGCTTCTATTAGCTAAAGCTCCAACACATTGTACATGATTTATATGACATCTATAAGAGGTTGACCAATCACAACAGAGCCGGCCAGCTAACCAATCACAGCAGATGGGCTCTGGTTTCAGACAGAGGGTGAAAAGAGGTGCTGCAGCACAGCGCCAGATATTTTATTTTGGGGGTGCTGTGGGGTAGCTTGACGTTTCATAGAGGGTGCTCAAACATTTAGGGTTTCCCATTAATGTACCGGGCGCTACAGTGGAATTTTCTACTGCAACACTCTCCACACGCACACGCACATACACAGTGTACCCGCGACTGTTACAATGAAGGCTCGATAATCAGCTCACGGCATATACTGTAGGTGTAAGCAGAGGTAAAGTGCTATTTTTTTTGCAAATGGGGGGTGGACTTAACATCCTCTAGGGGGGTCTGGGGGCAAGCTCCCCCGGGAAGATTTTTATTTAAATATTGGAATTTAATGCATCAATCTGGTGCACTTTGAGAGCAAAATTAAGAGATCTATGGATACATCTCTCAACACCCATATGAAACAGAACTGTAAACAGATTTTCTATTGCTTTATGCATATTTTATAAATCACTCCCCTTCTAAACTGTATTCTTGTTTTACTGTCATAATATTTCATACCTGTTTTTAATTTATGCTCTTATTTTTTTATATCTATAATGATCATATAAACGTGTGCCTCAGAAATACTTATTTACATTAATCGTGACCAAACCGTTTGAAACCCACTGAGATAACTTAGGGTGCATTCACACCTAATAGTCCACTCTCTGGTGCACCAGACCACAGTTTGTTACATTGTTTCATTTTTCAGAAGGTTCGGTTTGCGTTCACAGGCCAAAACTCAAGGCAAGGCAAGGCAAGTTTATTTATATAGCACCTTTCAACACAAGGCAATTCAAAGTGCTTTTAAAAAAATGAAAGACATTAAGAAAAAAAAATCAGTCATTAAAAAGAAAAGATAATAAACTAAACATTAAAAGAAAAAATACATGGATAAAAGTTACAGTGCAGTTTAAGATGTGAATAGTTCAATTAAAAGCAGCGACAAAAAGAAAAGTCTTCAGCCTGGATTTAAANTAAACTGTATTCTTGTTTTACTGTCATAATATTTCATACCTGTTTTTAATTTATGCTCTTATTTTTTTATATCTATAATGATCATATAAATGGTGGGTGGTGGTGGAGAAGTCCATAGGGACTTGGCTTGGCAACTGGAAGGTCACCAGTTCAAGTCCCGGAAAGACCAAGTGCTACAGAGGTGTCCCTGAGCAAGGCACCGATCCCTACACTGCTCACCGGGCGCCGTACATAATGGCAGCCCACTGCTCCTAACACTAGGATGGGTCAAATACAGAGAAACCGTTTCGTTACCTGTACTATGTGGTGACCACCTATTTATACACTGGGTTCATAATTCATACATACAGTTGGGGGTATTGTTCCCATACGGACATGTTATGTGTTTTACTATATATGTTGTGTGCCCTCCTCTCTTCACTCTCCTCTTCCCGGACGGCAACCGGACAACATGACCTTAGTTGCTCTCTAATAAAGTACCCTTTTGCACCTTCCTTGCACTGCCTCTGGCTCCCTATCTCTCGGCACTACACTGGTGACCCTGACAAAGTCTCGAGAAGTTTCCGGGACGGACCCGAACAGGTAAAAAAGAACGCAAGTTTTTTTCTCGAAATGCCGGGGATTTTTTGGAGTCGTCCGTGGCTGCCACCGGCACACGGACTGAGGCTCGGTGCGCGCCCCGCAGAAGAGCTGGGGACGTTGCTCACCATTCCCGCATCGGCCTTCCATCCAACAGGGGGACGATGCACGACCTGCTGGGTCGACCAGCAACCCGATTGCTACCTCGTGGGCTTGTTTCTTCGGGGCGTGCGGCTGCACGTCCCGGCTGCGCTAGCTGACGACGACTAGCGGCTAACCACGTGGGGCTAACGACGGCTAGCAGCTACCCATGGCTGCCAGCTAACGGCTAACGGCTAGCTGTTAACGGCTGTCGACATATTTCTGTTAACATCTGTCTGTTAACAATTTTTTACAGGTGCCGGAAAGGAGGTTCGACCAGCCGGTTGATGTGGACACTCTCACCTTTTTCACCACCTCGACGGCGGTTCCAGACGCCACTCACGTTTTCATCGGCGCCTGGGTGGCGCATTCCTGGACCCTGTCTTGCCTCGACAGTTCTGGATGTCGCCCGTGCTCCATCGGCCCATGGGTGGCACGCTCCGGGACCCTGTCTGGCCTCTCATCTGTCCACGGCTCCTTCCTTCCGGGGATACCTCAAGGCTTGCCGAGGATTTTGTGCCCGCCGCCGCTGTGCGTTTGCCTGCAGCCGGGTTGCTCTCCTGCTTCCCGGGGATACCTCAACGCCTGCTGAGGACTTCGTGCCCGCCACCTTGTTGTTGAAAAAGCTCCTTATATCCGTTAGCGTAGCTAGCACCAGATGCTAACCACAATGATCTCCGGTACCGGTGCGCGCTCTCGCTCGCTCGCGCACAAACACAAAATGGCTCATGCCACACACATAGAGCGGAGCTTGAATGAAACACAGAGACCCAGAAGTAGGCTATTGTACTGTACTGTAGCATATTATTTTCAAATCAATCCTTTTTTGCCCCCCTGGCACCGCCACTGCTGCAGCACAGGCAGTATGAGAAAAATAAAGAGCTTTCTGAACATTAAAGCATGGTCATGTCATAGTAGAGGCACTTAATAAATATGAACCAAAACAATTGCACAACAAGGACCCTATAGGACATATAGTAACGTTTTGATTCCAGTATATAATGTATATAGTGTTTTAACATAGAAATACATTGAATAGATAGGTCCTATTGTCACCAATACTCGTTAGTATTGGCCTGATATTTATATCAGTGCATCCCTGTTTTAGATCCCTACTGATCTACTTACATTTCTATTTTTTTAATGTATCAATTCAAAGAAAGTGCTTAAAGTTTTATTCAAGAGAGAAACATTTAAGTAAATAACAAGTAATTACAGGAAGCATGTGCTGCAAACATATCTATGTTTATGCATCAGAATACATCAATGCAGGATGGTTGTTCCGAGTTTTTAACGCATTAGAATGTAAAAAACATATTCTGAATGTCTTGGGCACCACATTTTCACTATTTGGATTCAATCACATTGTTTGCTAATTGACAATCTTGAATGATAACACACAAATACATGTTTCTAACCAATTGACTAAGGTTGTCGCTCTCATGATTTACTGTGAAGTCATCTAAACATCAGCTTCTCTGCTGTCTTCTAACAATGTCCTTTCTTCAAGTGTCTTCACAGTGTGTCTGTCCTAAAAGTGTTTAAGTAGAGGTTTCTGATGTCCCTTGTTATGTGTTAGTGTCAAACTGCTAAGAATTGTCACTGTATGTCAGGGTGAGGAGCTCAATCAGATAGTCTGAACAATTATAAAAGCCAGAGAAATTCATTCTAACTACACACAGGAGAGCGTGTTGGTGTATGAGTAATGCAAAAACAAGGGAATCATTTTCTGTTAAAAGAGGAACAGAAGAGGGTCCAAGGTTGGATCAGAAGCACAGCTTTTGGTCAGTGTCAAAATGAAGAGAAAATAGTCAAATTGTGTGATCCAAGCCCCGTGAGAGCAACTAAATAATAATACAAATATTTATTCATTGTGCATTAATTCAGCAACTAACCGGGCACTAATGAGCAAAGCATAAATCTGTCTCTAATAGAACATGTGACTTTTTCAGGCAGTGTTAAGTGTGACATTGTGCTGCACATACACATACACATGCACACACACACACACACACACACACACACACAAACA